>NW_027525318.1:0-196861 GCF_052094955.1 Ictidomys tridecemlineatus | reverse complement strand
TTACAGAGAGAAGAGCTTGGAGACTGAGGTATAGAAGGACTGTTACAGAGAGCAGATATTTGAGACTGACGTGCAGAAGGACTGTTACAGAAAGCACAGGTTGAAGACTGAGGTGCAGAAGGATAAATACAAAGACAAGAGGTTGGAGACTCGGATTCATAAGAACAGATTCAAAAAGCAGAGGTTGGAGACTGGGTTGCAGAAGGACCGTTACAGAAAGCAGAGGTTGGAAACTGCGGTACATAAGGTCTGTTTCAGAGAGCAGATCTCGAAGACTGCGAAGCAGAAGGACTTTTGCAGAGGACAGAGGTTTGAGGCTGGGGTGGAGAAGAAATTTTACAGAGAGCAGAGTTTGAAAACTAGAGTGCAGAAGGATCTTACAGAGAGCAGAAGTTTGAGACTGTATTGACGAAGGACTGTTGCAGAGATCAGACGTTGGAGACTGGGGTCCAGAAGGTACGTTGCAGAGAGCAGAGTTTGGAGACTGGGGTGCAGAAGGACTGTTGCAGAGAGCAGATGTTGGAGACTGGGGTGGAGAAGGACTGTTGCAGACAGCAGATTTTAGAGACCGGGGTGCAGAAGGATTGTTACAGAGAGCAGGGTTTGGAGCCTGAGGTGCAGAAGGACTGTTACAGAGAGCAGCAGTTGGAGACTGGGGTTCAGATGGATGTTACAGAGAGCAGTTTGCAGACTGGTTTGCAAAAGGACAGTTGCAGAGAGAAGATGTTGGAGACTTTGGTTTAGAAGAATCGTTGCAGAGAGAAGAGGGTGGAGACTGGGGTGCAGAAGGCCTATTACAGAGAGCAGAGCTTGGAGACTGGGGTTTAGTTGGATCATTGCAGAGAGCAGAGGTTGGAGACAGGCGTGCAGAATAATCGTTGCATAGAGCAGAGTTTGGAGACTGGCGTGCAGAAGGCCTGTGACAGAGAGGAGAGGTTGGAGACTTGGGTGCAGGAAGACTATTATAAACAGCAGTGTTTGGAGACTGGGTTGCTGAAGGATCTAACAGAGAGTAGTGGTTGGAGAATGAGCTGCAGGTGGACTGTTAGAGAGAGCAGTGGTTTTATAGTGGGGTGCAGAAGAATCATGGTGAGCAGAGGTTTCAGACTGAGGTAAAGGTGGACTTTTACAGAGAGCAGTGGTTTGAGACTGGGATGTAGAAGGACTGTTACAGAGAGCAGATTTTGGAGACTCAGGTGCAGAAAAACTGTTACAGGAAGCAGAGTTTGGAAATTAAGGTGCAGAAGGACCGTTACAAAGAGCAGAGTTTGGAGACTGCGGTATAGGACTGTTACCTAGAGCAGAGGTTGGAGACTGGGGTTCAGAAGGACTCTTACATAGAGCATAGTTTGGAGACTGAGGTGAAGAATGATAGATACAGAGAACAGATTTTGGAGACTGGGGTGGAGAAGGAATGTAATAGAGAGCAGAGTTTGGAAACTGGAGTCAGAAGGAGCTTACAGAGAGCAGAGGTTTGAGACTGTGGTGCAGAAGGACTGTTGCAGAGAGCAGACATTGGAGACTGGGGTCCAGAAGGATCATTGCAGAGAGCGGAGTTTGGAGACTGGAGTGCAGAAGGAGTGTTGCAGAGAGATGATGTTGTAGACTTGGGTGCAGAAAGAATGTTGCAGAGAGCAGATTTTAGAGAATGGAGTGCAGAAGGACTGTTACAGAGAGCAGAGGTTGGAGACTGAGGTGCAGAAGGACTGTTACAGAGAGCAGAGTTTGGAGACTTGGGTGTAGAAGGACTGTTACAGAGAGCATAGGTTTCAGACTGGGGTTCAGATGGATCTTACAGAGAGCAGAGTTTGGAGATTGGGGTTCAAAAGGACTGTTGCAGAGAGCAGATGTTGGAGACTGGGGTGAAGAAGATTCGTTGCAGAGAGAATAGGTTTGAGACTGGTGTGCAGAAGGCCTGTTACAGAGAGCCGAGTTTGGAGACTGGGTTGCAGAAGACCTGTTACAGAGAGCAGAAGTTGGAGATTGTTGTGCAGAAGGACAGGTACAAAGTGCAGAGTTTAAAGACTGGGTTGCAGAAGGATCTTACAGAGAGCAGAGTTGGGAGACTGAGGTGCTGAAGGACTGTTACAGAGAGCCGAGGTAGGAGACAGGGGTGCAGAAGGGTCGTTGCAAAGAGCAGAGCTTTAAGACTGAGGTGCAGAAGGACTGTTGCAGAGAGCAGATGTTGGTAACTAGTGTGCATAAGGATTGTTGTAGAGAGCAGAGGTTTGAGACTGGGGTGGAAAAGGACTGTTGCAGAGAGCAGAGGTTTGAGACTGAGGTGCGGAAGTCCTGTTACAGAGCGCAGAGGTTGTACACTCGGGTGCAGAAGGACTGATACAGAGAGGAGAGGTTGGATACAGGGGTTCTGAAGCATCTTCCCGATAGGAGAATTTAAAGACTGAGGTGCAGATGGACTGTTACAGAGAGGAGAGGTTGGAGAATTGGGTGTAGATGGACAGTTATAGAGAGCAGAGTTTGGAGACTGGGTTGCTAAAAGATCTTACAGAGAGCAGAGGTTGGAGACTGAGGTGCAGGTGGACTGTTACAGAGAGCAGTGGTTGGAGACAGAGATGCAGAAGGACCATGCAGAGAGGAGAGGTGTCAGACTGAGGTGCAGAAGGACTGTAACAGAGAGCAGAGGTTGGAGACTGAGGTGTAGAAGTACTGTTAGAAAGAGCAGAGTTTGCAGACTGAGGTACAGAAGGACTGTTACAGAAAGAAGATATTGGAAATTGGGGTGCAGAAGGACCGTTACAAAGACCAGACTTTGGTTACTGCGGTATAGAAAAACTGTTACAGAGAGCACAGGTTGGAGACTGGGGTGTAGAAGGAATTTTACAGAGAGCACAGGTTAGAGTCTGAGGTGCAGAAGGATAGACACAGAGAGCAGAGTTTTGTGACTGGTGTTCAGAAGGACTGATACAGAAAGCAAAGTTTGGAGACTCGGTTGCCGAAGATCTGTTACAGAGAGCAGATGCTGGAGACTGGGGAGCCAAAGGACTGTTGCAGAGGACAGAGGTTGAAGACTGGGGTGCTGTAGGACACTTGCAAAAAGCAGAGGTTAAAGTCTGGTTTGGAGAATGAATGTTACAGAGAGCAGAGTTTGGAAACTGGAGTGCAGAAGAATCTTACAGACAGCAGAGGTTGGAGACTGTGGTGCAGAAGGACTCTTCCAGAGAGCAGAGGTTGGAGACTGGGGTCCAGAAGAATTGTTGCAGAGAGCAGAGTTTGAGGACTGGGGTGCAGAAGTATGGTTGCAGAGAGCAGAGTTAGGAGACTGGGGTGCAGGAGGACTGTTGAGGAGAGCAGAGATTGGAGACTGGAGTGCAGAAGGACTGTTACAGAGAGCAGAGGTAGGAGACTGAGGTGCAGAAGGACTGTTGCAGAGAGCAGACGTTGGAGATTGGGCTCCAGAAAGACTTATGCAGAGAGAAGAGGTTGGAGACTGGGCTGCAGAAGGACTGTTGCAGAGAGCAGATGTTGGAGACTGTGCTGCAGAAGGAATGTTGCAGAGAGCACATGTTGGAGACTGGGGTGCAGAAGGACTGTTACAGAAAACACAGGATGGAGACTGGGGTTCAGAAGGACTGTTGAATGGAGCAGAGCTTGGAGAATGGGCTGCAGAAGGACTGTTATATAGAGCAGTGGTTGGAGACTGGGTTGCAGAAGGAATGTTGCAGAGAGCAGAGGTTGGAGACTGAGGTACGGAAGTCCTGTTACAGAGAGAAGAGGTTGGAGCCTTGGATGTAGAAGGACTGTTGCAGAGAGCAGAGGTTGGATACAGGGGTGAAGATGGATATTACAGAGAGAGGAATTTGGAGACTGAGGTGCAGAAGGACTGTTGAGGAGATCAGAGTTAGTAGACTGGAGTGCAGTAGGATCATTGCAGAGAGCAGAGATTGGAGACTGGGGTGCAGAAGGATCATTGCACAGTGCAGATTTTGGAGACTGGGGTGCAGAAGGCCTGCTACAGAGAAAAGAGTTTCGAGACTGGCGTGCAGAAGGCCTGTTATAGAGAGGAGAGATTGGAGTCTTGGGTGCAGAAGGACTGTTATAGAGAGCAGAGTTTATAGACTGCGTTGCAGAAGAATCTTACAGAGAGCAATGTTTGGAGACTAGGTGCAGGTGGACTGTTACAGAGGGCAGTGTTTGGAGACTGGGGTTCAGAAGGATCGTGCAGAGAGCAGAGGTTTCAGACTGAGGTGCAGAAGGACTGTTACAAAGAGCAGAGGTTGGAGACTGAGGTGTAGAAGGACTGTTACAGTGAGCAGAGTTTGGAGACTGAGGTGCAGAAGGACTGTTACAGAAAGAATTGGTTGGAAATTGGGGTGCAGAAAGACCGTAACAGAGACCAGAGTTTGGAGACTGCGGTATAGAAAAACAGTAACAGAGAGCAGAGGTTTGAGACTGAGGTGTAGAATAATAGATACAGAGAGCAGAGGTTTGAGACTTGGTTTTAGAAAAATCTACAGAGAGCAGAGGTTGGAGAGTGAAGTGCAGAACGACTGTTACAGAGAGGAGAGGTTGGAGACTGGGGTGCCGAAGGACTGTTATAGAGAGCAGAGTTTGGAGACTGAGTTCCAGAAGGATCTTACAGAGAGCAGAGGTTGGAGACTGAGGTGCAGGTGGACTGTTACAGATAGCAATGCTTAGAGACTGTGGTTCAGAAGGATCGTGCAGAGAGCAGAGGTTTCAGACATAGGTGCAGATAGACTGTTACAGAGAGCAGACTTTGGAGACTGAGGTGCATAAGAATATATACAGAGAGCAGAGGTTTGAGACTGGGTTTTAGAAGGATCCTACAGACAGCAGAGGTTGAAGAGTGAAGTGCAGAAGGACTGTTACAGAGAGTAGAGGTTGGAGACTGAGCTGCAGAAGACCCTTGCAGAGAGCAAAGGTTGGAGACTGAGGTGCAGAAGGCTTGTTACAGAGAGCAGAGTTTGGAGACTGGGGTGCAGAAGGACTGTTGCAGAGAGCAGAGTTTGGAGACTGGGGTGCAGAAGGACTTTTGCAGGGAGCAGAGGATGGAGACTGGGCTGCAGAAGGCCTGCTACAGAGAGCAGAGTTTTGAGACTGGCATGCAGAAAGCCTGTTACAGAGAGGAGAGTTTGGAGACTTGGGTGCAGAAGGACTGATACAGAAAGCAGAGATTGAAGTCTTGGCTGCAGAAAGAGGTTTACAGAGAGCAGATTTTGAAGACTGCAGTATAGTAGGACTGTTGCATAGAGCAGAGTTTGGAAACTGAGGTGCAGAAGGATAGATATAGAGAACAGAGGTTTGAGACTGGGGTTCAGAAAGACTGATACAGAAAGCAGAGTTTGGAGACTGGGGTGTAGAAGGACTGTTACAGAGATTAGAGTTTGGAATCTCAGGTGCAGAAGGACTGTTACAGGAGGAAGAGTTTTGAAATTGGGGTGCAAAAAGACTTTTACAGAGAGTAGATGTTGGAGACTGCGGTATAGGACTGTTATCCAGAGCAGATGTTGGAGACTGGGGTGCAGAAGGACTCTTACATAGAGTACAGGTTAGAGACTGTGGTGCAGAAAGATAAATACAGAGAACACAGGTTTGAGACTGGGGTTAAGACAGACAGATACAGAAAGCAGAGGTTGGAGACTGGGGTGTAGAAGGAGCATTACAGAGAGCCGATGTTCGAGACTGGGGAGCAGAAAGTCTGTTGTAGAGGACAGAGGTTGGAGACTGGGTTGGAGAAAGAATGTTACAGAGAGCAGAGTTTGGAAACTGGTGTGCAGATAGATCTTACAGAGAGCAGAGGTTCGAGACTGTGGTGCAGAAGAACTGTTTCAGAGAGAAGACATTGGAGACTGGGTTTCAGAAGGATCGTTGCAGAGAGCAGAGTTTGGACACTGGGGTGAAGAAGGACTGTTACAGAGAGCAGAGTTTGGAGACTGATGTGTGGCAGGATTGTTGCAGAGAGCAGATGTTGGAGACTGGGGTGGAGAAGAATCATTGCAGAGAGAAGAGGTTGGAGACTGTTGTGCAGAAGGACTGTTACAGAGTGCAGAGTTTAAAGACTTGATTGCAAAAGGATCTTACAGAGAGCAGAGTTGGGAGACTGAGGTGCACAAGGACTGTTAAAGAGAGCAGAGGTAGGAGATTGAGGTGCAGAAGGACTGTTACAGAGAGCAGAGTTTGGATACAGCCGTGCAGAAGCATCTTACAGAGAGCAGAATTTGGAGACTGAGGTGCAGAAAGACTGTTGCAGAGATCAGAGGTTGGAGAGTGGGGTGCAGTTGGATCATTGCAGAGAGATGATGTTGGAGACTGAGGTGCAGAAGGATCGTTGCAGAGAGCAGATTTTGGAGACTGGGGTGCAAAAGGCCTGCTACAGAGAGGAGAGTTTGGAGACTGGCTTGCAGAAGGCCTGTTACAGAGAGGAGAGGTTGGAGACTGAGGTGCAGGTGGACTGTTACAGAGAGCAGAGGTTGGAGACTGAGGTGTAGAAGGACTGATACAGAGAGGAGAATTTGGAGACTCAGGTTAGAAGGAGTTTTACAGAAAGCAGGGGTTCGAAATTGGGCTGCAGAAGGACCATTACAGAGAGCAGAGGCTGAAGACTGCGGTATAGGTCTGTTACCGAGATCAGAGTTTGGAGACTGGGCTGCAGAAGGACTCTTACATAGAGCACAGGTTGGAGACTTAGGTGCAGAAGGATAGATACAGAGAACATAGGTTGGAGACTGGGGTTAAGACAAACTGATACAGAAAGCAGAGTTTGGAGACTGCAGTACAGAAAGAATGTTACAGAGAGCAGATCTCTGAGTCTGGGGAGCAGAAAAACTGTTGCAGAGGACAGAGGTTGGAGACTGGGGGTGAGAAGGAATGTTACAGAGAGCAGAGTTGGGAAACTGAAGTGCAGAAAAATTCTACACAGAGCAGAGGTTGGAGACTCTGGTGCAGAAAAACTTTTGCAAAGAGCAGACATTGAAGACTGGGTTCCAGAAGGATCATTCAAGAGGGCAGATTTTAGAAACTGGGGTGCAGAAGGACTGTTACATAGAGCAGAGGTTGAAGACTGAGGTGCAGAAGGACTGTTAGAGAGAGCAGAGTTTGGAGACTAGGGTGCAGAAGGACTGTTAAAGAAAGTAGATTTTGGAGACTGGGGTTCAGATGGATCTTACAGAGAGAAGAGTTTCCAGACTGGGGTTCAAAATGACTGGTGCAGAGACCAGATGTTGGAGACTGGGGTAGAGAAAAATCATTGCCGAGAGCCGAGGTTGGAGACTGGGGTGCAGAAGGATCGTTGCAGAGAGCAGATTTTGGAGACTTGGGTGCAGAAGGCCTGCTACAGAAAAGAGTTTGGAGACTGGAGTGCAGAAGGCCTCTCACAGAGAGGAGAGGTGGGAGACTGGGGTGCAGAAGGGCAGTTATAGAGTGCAGAGTTCGGAGACTGAGTTGCTGAAGGATCATACAGAGAGCAGAGGTTGGAGACTGAGGTGCAGGTGGACTGTTACAGAGAGCATTGTTTGTAGACTGGGGTGCAGAAAGATCGTGAAGAGAGCAAAGGTGTCAGACTGAGGTTCAGTAGGACTGTTACAGAGAACAGAGGTTGGAGCCTGAGGTGTAGAAGCACTGTTACACAGAGCAGAGTTTGGAGACTGAGGTGCAGAAGGACTGTTACAGAAACAGAGGTTGTAAATATGGGTGCAGTTGAACCGTTACAGAGACCTGAGGTTGGAGACTGCATTATAGAAAAACTGTTACAGAGAGCAGAGTTTGGAGACTGGGGTGCAGAAGGAATGTTACAGAGAGCACAGGTTGGAGACTGAAGTGCAAAGGATAGATATAGAGAGCAGAGTTTTGAGATTGAGGTTCAAAAGGACTGATACAGAAAGCAGAGTTTGGAGACTGGGGTGCTGAAAGACCGTTATGGAGACAGAGTTTGGAGACTGGGGAGCACAATGACTGTTGCAGAGTACAAAGATTGGAGACTGGGGTGCCGCAGGACACGTGCAGAAGGCAGAGGTTAAAGAATAGTGTGGAGAAGGAATGTTACAGAGAGCAGAGTTTGGAAACTGGAGTGCAGAAGGATCTTACAGAGAGCAGTTTGGAGACTGTGGTGCAGTAGGATTGTTACAGAGAGCAGAGGTTGGAGACTGGGGTCCAGAAAAATCCGTGCAGAGAGGAGAGTTTGGATACTGGCGTGCAGAAGGACTGTTGCAGAGAGCAGAGTTTTGAAACTGGGGATCAGAAGGACTGTTGCAGAGAGCAGAGGTTGGAGACTGGAGTGCAGAAGGACTGTTGCTGAGAGCAGAGGTTGGAGTCTGATGTGCAGAAAGACTCTTACAGAGAGCAGTTTGGAGACTGGGGTGCAGAAGGACTGTTACAGAGACCAGAGGTTGAAGACTGTGGTGAAGAAGGACTGTTGCAGAGATCAGAGGTTAAAGACTGCGGTGCAGTAGAATCATTGCAGAGAGCCGAGGTTGGAGACTGGGGTGCAGAAGGATCCTAGGAGAGAGCAGATTTTGAAGACTGGGGTGCAGAAGGCCTGCTACAGAAAGAAGAGTTTGGAGACTGGCGTGCAGAAGGCCTGTTACAGAGAGGAGAGGTGGGAGACTGGGGTGCAGAAGTACAGTTATAGAGAACAGAGTTTGGAGACTGGGTTGCTGAAGGTTCTTACAGAAAGCAGAGGTTGGAGACTGAGGTTCAGGTGGACTGTTACAGAGAGCAGTGTTTGTAGACTTGGGTGCAGAAGGACCGTGAAGAGAGCAGAGGTGTCAGACTGAGGTTCAGTAGGACTGTTACAGGGGACAGAGGTTGGAGACTGAGGTGTAGAAGCACTGTTACATAGAGCAGAGTTTGGAGACTGAGGTGCAGAAGGACTGTTACAGAAAGCAGAGGTTGTAAATTGGGGTGCAGTTGGACCGTTACAGAGACCAGAGGTCAGAGACTGCGGTATAGAAAAAGTGTTTGACACTGCTGTGCACAAGGATCGTTTCAGAGACAAGAGTTTGGAGACTGGGGTGCAGAAGGCCTGTTACAGAAAGCAGAGTTTGGAGACTGCAGTACAGAAGCACTGTTACAGAAAGCAGAGGTTAAATACTGGGGTTTAGATGGACTGTTACAGAGGACAGAGGTTGGAGACTGAGGTGCCACAGGACCCTCGCAGAAAGTAGAGGTTAGAGACTGCGATGGAGAAGGAATGTTAGAGAGAGCAGATTTAGTAAACTGGAGTGCAGAAAGATCTTACAGAGAGCAGCGGTTAGAGACTGTGGTGCAGAAGGACTGTTGCAGAGAGTAGAGTTTGGAGACTTGGGTCCAGAGTATCTTTGCAGAGAGCAGAGGTTAGAGACTGGGGTTCAGAAACACTGTTGCAGAGAGCAAAGATTGGAGACTGGGGTGAAGAAGGATTGTTGCAGAGAGCAGAGGTTGGAGACTGGAGTGCAGAAGGACTGATACAGAAAGCAGAGTTTGGAGTCTGGGGTTCAGAAAGACCATTACAGAGAGCAGAGGTTGGAGACTGCAGTACAGAAAGACTTTTGAAGAGAGCAGTGTTTGGAGACTGGAGTGCAGAAAGACTGTTACATAGAGCAGAGGTTGGATACTGAGGTGCAGAAGTCCTGTTACATAGAGCAGAGGTTGGTGACTGTGGTGCAGATGGATCTTTGCAAGGAGGAGACTTGGAGACAGGGGTGCAGAAGGATCTTACAGAGAGTAGAAGTTTGAGACTGAGGTGCAGAGGACTGTTACAAAGATGAGAGGTTGGAGACTGGGGTTCAGTAGGATCATTGCTGAGAGCAGAGGTTGGAGACTGGGGTGCAGAAGGTCTGTTACAGAGAGCAGAGTTTGGAGACTGGCGTGCAGAAGGCCTATTACAAAGAGGAGATGTTGGAAACTCGGGTGCAGTAGGACTGTTTTAGAGAGCAGAGTTTGGAGACTGGGTTGCTGAAGGATCTTACAGAGAGCAGAGGTTGGAGACTGAGGTGCAGAAGAACTGTTATACAGAGCAGAGGTTGGAGACTGAGGTGCAGACGGACTGTTACAGAGAGCAGAGTTTGGAGACTGGGGTGCAGAAGGACTGTTACAGAGAGCAGAGGTTGGAGACAGGTGTTCAGATGGATATTTTAGAGAGCAGAGTTTGGAGACTGGCGTGCAAAGAACTGTTGCAGAGAGCAGAATCTGGAGACTGGGGTGGAGTAGAATCATTGCAGAGAGAAAAGGTTGGAGACTGGGGTTCAGAAGGCCTGTTACAGAGAGCAGAGTTTGGAGACTGGGTGGCAGAAGTCCTGGTACAGAGAGAAGAGGTTGAAGACTGTTGTGCAGAAGGACTGTTACAGAGTGCAGAGTTTAAAGACTGGGTTGCAGAAAGATCTTACAGAGAGCAGAGTTGGGAGACTGAGGTGCAGAAGGACTGTTACAGAGAGCAGAGGTAGGAGACTGGGATGCAGAACGGTCGTTGCAGATAGCAGAATTTTCAGACTGAGGTACAGAAGAACTGTTGCAGAGAGCAGATGTTGGAGACTGGAGTGCAGAAAGACTGTTGCAGACTGCAGATGTTGGAGACTGGGGTGCAGAAGGACTGATAAAAAAAAGCAGAGGTTGGAGACTGGGGTGAAGAACGACCGTTACAGAGAGGAGACATTGGAGACTGCAATACAGGAGGACTATTACAGAGAGAAGAGGTTGGAGACTGGGGTGGAGAAGAAGTGTTTCAGAGTGCAGATGTTGGATACTGGTGTGCAGAAGAACTGTTGCAGAGAGCAGAGTTTGGAGACTGCGGTGCAGAAGAACTGTCGCAGGGAGAATAGGTTGGAGACTGCGGTGCAGAAATAATGTTACAGATAGCAAAGTTTGGAGACTGGGGTGCAGAATTACTGATAGAGAAACCAGAGGATGAGTCTGGGGTCCAGAAGGACTGTTACAGAGAGCAGAATTTGGAGACTGTGGTTATGAAGGACTGTTGCAGAGAGCAGAGGTTAGAGAATGGGGTGCAGAAGAACTGTTACAAAGAGCAGAGGTTAGAGAATGGGGAGCAGAATTAAGGTTGCAGAGTTCAGATGTTAGAGACAGAGGTGCAGAAGGAGTGTTACAGAGAGCAGAGTTTGGAAACCCTGTTGCAGAAGGACTGATACAGAAAGCAGAGGTTTGAGACTCTGGTGCAGAAGGACCGTTAAAGAGAGCAGAGGTTGGAGACTGCGGTATAGAAGGACTGTTAAAGAGAGCAATGGTTGGAGACTGGTGTGCAGAAGGACTGTTGCAGAAAGCACAGGTTGGAGACTGAGTGCAGAAGGATAGATACAGAGAGCAGAGGTTGGAGATTGGTATTCAGAAAGACTAATTCAAAAATCAGAAGTTGGAGACTGGGTTGCAGAAGAACCGATACAGAGAGCAGAGGTTGGAGACTGTGGTACATAATGATTGTTACAGAGAGCAGAAGTTGGAGACTGCGGTGCAGAAGGACTGTTACAGAGAGCAGAGGTTGGAGACTGGGGAGTAGAAGGACTGTTGCAGAGAACAGAGTTTGGAGACTCGGTTGCAGCAGGACCGTTGAAGAAAGCAGATGTTGGAGACTTGGTTTAAGAAGGAATGTTAGAGAGAGCAGAGTTTAGAAACTGGGGTGCAGAATGATCTTACAAAGAGCACAGGTTTGAGACAGGGGTGCAGAAGGACTGTTGAGGAGAGGAGACGATGGAGACTGGGGTGCAGAAGGATCCTTGCAGAGAGCAGAGGTTGGAGACTGAGGTGCAAAAAGACTGTTACAGAGAGTAGAGGTTGGAGATTGGGATGCAAAAGGCTTGTGACAGAGAGCAGAGTTTAGAGACTGGGGTGCAGAAGAACTGCTACAGAGAGCAGAGTTGTTAGACAAGGTTGCAGAAGGATCTTACAGAGAGCAGGGATTGTAGACCGAGGTGCAGCAGGAGTGTTACAGAGAGCAGAGGTTGGAGACTGGGGTACAGAAGGCCTTTTATGGAGAGCAGAGTTTGGAGAATGGCTCCAGAAAGCCTGTTACAGATGGCAGAGTTTGGAGACTGGTTTGCAGAAAAATCTTACAGAGAGCAGATTTTGGAGACTGACGTGCAGAAGGACTGTTGCAGAGAGCAGAGTTTGGAGATTGGGGTGCAGAAGGATCGTTGTGAGAGCAGAGGTTTGATACTGGGTGCCAAATAACTGTTACAGTGAGCAGAGTTTTTAGACAAAGTTGCAGCCGGATCTTACAGAGAGCAGAGATTGTAGACTGAGGTGCAGGAAGACTGTTACAGACAGCATATTTTGGAGACTGGGGTGCACAAGGATCATTGCAGATAGCAGAGTTTCCAGACTGAGGCGCAAAAGGACCGTTGCTGAGAGGAGATGTTGAAGACTTGGGTGCAGAAGGACTGTTGCAGAGAGCAGATGTTTGACACTGGGGTACAGAAGGACTGTTAAACAGAGAAGAGGTTTAAGACTGGGGTGTAAAAAGACTTTTGCAGAGAGAAGAGTTTAGAGATTTGGGTGCAGAAGGACTGTTGCAGAGAGCAGATGTTGGAGACTGGGATGCAGAAGAATCATTGCAGATATCAGAGGTTGGACACTGGGGTGCAGAAGGACTGTTACACAGAGCAGATGTTGGAGACTGGCGTGAAGAAGGACTGTTGCAGGGAGCAGGAGTTGGAGTCTTATGTGCAGAAGGACTGTTGCAGATAGCAGATGTTTGAGACTGGGGTGCAGAAGACTGATACAGAAAGCAGAGGTTGGAGATTGGGGTGCAGAAGGACCGTTACAGAGAGCAGAGTTTGGAGACTGCAATATAGGAGGACTGTAGCAGAGAGAAGAGGTCTGAGACTGTAGTGGAGAAGAACTGTTTCAGAGTGCAGATTTTGGAGACTGGGGTGCAGAAGAATTGTTGCAGATCACAAAAGTTGGAGACTGAGTTGCAGAAAGAATGTTACAGAGAGTAAATGTTGGAGACTGGGTTGCAGAATTACTAACAAAAAAAGCAGAGGTTGAAGACTGGGGTGCAGAAGGACCGTTAGAGAGAGCAGAGGTGGGAGGCTGCAGTACAGAATAAATGTTTCACAGAGCAGAGTTTGGAGACTAGGGTACAGAAAGACTGTTGCAGAGAGCATATGTTGTAGACTGTGGTTCAGTAGAACTGTACTAGAGAGCAGAGGTTAGAAAATGGGGTGCAAATGTAAGGTTGCAGAGAGCAGAGGTTGGAAACAGTGGTGCAGAAAGACTGATACAGAAAGCAGAGGTTTGAGACTGGGGTGCAGAAGGACTGTTACAGAGAGCAGAGGTTGAAGACTGCGGTACAGAAGGTCTGTTACAGAGAGCAGATGTTGGAGACTGGGGAGCAGAAGAACTGTTACAGAGTACAGAGTTTGGAGACTGGGGTGCCGCAGGACCGGTGCAGAATCCAGAGGTTGTAGACTGTGGTGGAAAAGGAATGTTACAGAGAGCAGAGTTTGAAAACTGTGATGCAGAAGGATTTTACAGAAAAGTTGGAGACAGGGGTGCAGACGGACTGTTGAGGAGAGCAGTGGTTGGATACTGAGGTGCAAAAAGACTGTTACAGAGAATAGAGGTTGGAGATTGGGGTGCACAAGGCCTGTTACAGACAGCAGAGTTTGGAATCTGGGGTGCGGAATAACTGTTACAGAGAGCAGAGATTTTAGACAAGGTTGCAGAAGGATCTTACAGAGAGCAGAGATTGTAGACCGAGGTGCAGAAAGACTATTACAGAGAGTAGAGATTGGAGACTGGGGTGCAGAAGGATAGTTGCAGACAGCAGAGTTTCCAGACTGAGGCGCAGAAGGACTGTTGCAGAGAGCAGATGTTGGAAACTTGGGTGCAGAAGGACTGTTGCAGAGAGCAGAAGTTGGAGACTGGGATGCAGAAGGATCATTGCAGAGAGCAGAGGTTGGACACTGGGGTTCAGAAGGACTGTTACACAGAGCAGATGTTGGAGACTGGGGTGAAGAAGGACTGTTGCAGGGAGCAGGTTTTGGAGACTTATGTGCTGAAGGACTGTTGCAGATAGCAGATGTTGGAGACTGCGGTGCAGAAGACTGATACAGAAAGCAGATGTTGGAGTCTGGGATGCAGAAGGACCGTTACAGAGAGCAGAGCTTGGGGACTGCAATACAGGAGGACTATAGCAGAGAGAAGAGGTCTGAGACTGTAGTGGAGAAGAACTGTTACAGAGTGCAGATGTTGGAGACTGGGGTGCTGAAGAACTGTTGCATAGAGCAGAGTTTGGGGACTGTGGTGCAGAAGAACTCTCGAAGATCACAGAAGTTGGAGACTGAGTTGCAGAAAGAATGTTACAGAGAGCAAATTTTGGAGACTGGGGTGCAGAAGGCATGTTACGGAGAGAAGACTTTGGAAAAGGGGTGCAGAAGGACTGTTAGAGAGGGCAGAGTTTGGAGACTGAATTGCAGAAGGATCTAAAAGAGAGCAGATGTTGGAGTCTGGGGTGTAGGAAGATTGTTGCAGAGAGCAAAATTTTCAGACTGAGGTGAAGAAAGACTGTTGGAGAGAGCAGATTTTGGAGACTGGGGTGCAGAAGGCATGTTACGGAGAGAAGACTTTGGAAAAGGGGTGCAGAAGGACTGTTAGAGAGGGCAGAGTTTGGAGACTGAATTGCAGAAGGATCTAAAAGAGAGCAGATGTTGGAGTCTGGGGTGTAGGAAGATTGTTGCAGAGAGCAAAATTTTCAGACTGAGGTGAAGAAAGACTGTTGGAGAGAGCAGATTTTGGAGACTGGGGTCCAGAAGAATTGTTAGAGAGAGCAGAATTTGGAGAATGGGGTGAGAAGGACTGCTACAGAGAGCAGAGTTTGGAGACTGGGGTGCAGAAGACCTGTTACAAAGAGCAGAGTTTTGAGACTGGGGTGCAAAAGGACTGTTAAAGAGCACAGAGTTTTGAGACTGGGTTTAAAAGGATCTTACAGAGAGCAGAGGTTGGAGACTGAGGTGCAGAAGGACTCTTACAGAGAGTAGAGGTTGGATACTGGGGTGCAGAAGGACTGTTGCAGATAGCAGAGGTGGGATAATGGGGTGGAGAAGGACTGTTGCAGGGTGCAGGTGTTGGAGACTTGGGTGCAGAAGGACTGTTGATGAGAGCTGAATTTTGAGACTGAGGTGCAGAATAACTGTTACAGAGAGCAGAGTTTGGAGACTGGGTTTCAGAAGGACTGATACAGAAAGAAGAAGTTGGAGACTAGGGTGCAGAAGGACCGTTGCAGAGAGCAGAGTTCAGAGACTGCTATACAGGAAAACTGTTATAGATAGAAGAGGTTTGCGAATGGTTTATCGAAGAACTGTTTCAGAGGGCAGATGTTGGAGACTGGGGTTCAGAAGAACTGTTGCTGAGAGCAGAGTTTGGAGACTGGGGTGCAGAAGAACTGTCGTAGAGAGCAGAGGTTGGAGACTGAGGTGCAGAAAGAATGTTACAGAGAGCAAAGGTTGGAGACTGGGGTGCAAAATTACTGATACAGAAATTAGAGGTTGAGACTGGGGTGCAGAAGAACCGTTACAGAGACCAGAGGTTGGAGACTGTAGTACAGAAGGACTGTTGCAGAGAGCAGAGGTTAGAGAATGGAATGCAGAAGTAAGGTTGTAGAGTTCAGAGGTTGGAGACAAAGGTGCAGAAGGACTGTTACAGAAAGCAGAGGTTGGAATCCGTGGTTCAGTAGGACTTATACAGAAAGCAGAGGTTTGAGACTGGGGTGTATAAGGACCATTAGAGAGAGCAGAGGTTGGAGACTGCGGTACAGAAGGACTGTTACAGAGAGCAGAGGTTTGAGACTGGAAAGTAGAAGGACTGTTGCAGAGAACAGATCTTGTAGACTGGGTTGCAGCGGGACCATTGAGGAAAGCAGAGGTTGTAGACTGGGTTTGAGAAGAATGATACAGAGAGCAGAGTTTGGAAACTGGGGTGCAGAAGGACCTTACGGAGAACAGAGGTTGGAGACTGGAGTGCAGAAGGAGTGTTAAGGAGAGGAAATGTTGGAGACTGGGGTGCAGAAGGACTGTTGCAGAGAGCAGATGTTGGAGACTGGGGTGCATATGGACCGTTGCAGAGAGCAGAGGTTGTAGACAGGGGTGAAGAAGAACAGCTGCAGAGAGCAGAGGTTTGAGACTGAGGTTCACAAAAACAGTTACAGAGAGCAGAGGTGGACTCTGGGGTGCAGAAGGATCGTTGAAGAGAGCAGAAGTTGGAGACTAAGTTGCAGAAGAATCATTGAAGAGAGCAGAGGTGGAGACTGGGCTGCAGAAGGATCGTTACAGAGAGAAGAGGTTGGAGACTGCGGTGCAGAACGACTGTTACAGAGAGCACAGGTTAGAGACTGGGGTGCAGAAGAATGTTGCAGAAAGAAGAGGTTGGAGACTGGGGTGCAGAAGGACTGTTTCAGAGAGCAAAGGTAGGAGACTGAGATGCACAAGGATTGTAACCCAGAGCAGACGTTGGAAACTGGGGTGAAGAATTATGATACAGAAAGCAGAGGTGTGAAACTGGGGTGCAGAAGGACCGTTACAGAGAGCAGAGGTTGCAGACTAGCATGCAGAAGGACTGTTTCAGAGAGCAGAGTTTGGAGACTGGGGTGCATAAGTCCTGCAACATAGAGCAGAGGTCGGAGACTGGGTTGCAGAAGGACTGTTATAGAATGCAGAGTTTTGAGGCTGGGTTGAAGAAGGATCTTACATAGAGCAGTGGTTGGTGACTGTGGTGAAAGACGAATGTTACAGAGAGCAGTCATTAGAGACTGGGGTGCAGAAGAATCGTGCAGAGAGCAGAGGTTTCAGACTGAGGTGCAGAAGGACTGTAACAGAGAGAAGAGGTTGGAGACTGAGTTGCAGCAGGACTGTTACAGAGAGCAGAGTTTGGTGACTGAGGTGCAGAAGGACTGTTACAGGAAGCAGAGGTTGGAAATTGGGGTACAGAGGGACTGTTACAGAGAGCAGACGTTGGAGACTGCGGTATAGAAAGACTGTAACAAAGAGCAGAATTTTGAGAATACAGTGCAGAAGGACTGTTACAGAGAGCAGAGGTTGGAGACTGGGGTGCAGAAAGATTGTTACAGAGAGTAGAGGTTGGAGACTGAAGTTCATAAGGACTGTTACACAGAGCATAGGTTGAAGACTGGGATGTAGAAGGACTGTTGCAGAGAGCAGAGGCTGGAGACTTGGGTGAAGAAGGAATGTTGCCAAGAGCAGAATTTGGAAACTGAGCTGCAGAAGGACTGTTGAGGAGAGGAGACGTTGGAGACTGGGGTGCAGAAGGATCATTTCAGAGAGGAGAGGTTGGAGACTGAGGTGCAAAAGGATTGTAGCAGAGAACAGCGTTTTAAGACTGAGGTGCAGAAGGACTGTTGCAGAGAGCAGTGGTTGGAGACTGTGGTGCAGAAGTCTTGTTATAGATAACAGTCTTTGGAGACTGGATTGAAGAAGGCCTGTTAAGGAGAGGAGAGATGGAAGAAGGGGTGCAGAAGGATTGTTAGAGAGGGCAGAGTTGGGAGACTGGGTTGTAGAAGGATCTTATAGAGAGCAGATGTTAGAGACTGAGGTGTAGAATGATTGTTGCAGAGAGAAGAGTTTGGAGACTGGGGTGCAGAAGGCCTGTTACAGAGAGCAGAGTTTGGAGATTGGGGTGCAGAAGGCCTGTTAAATAGAGCAGAGGTTGAAGACTGGGGTGCAGAAGGACTGTTATAGAAAGCAAAGATAGGAGACTGGGTGGCAGAAGGATCTTACAGAGAGCAGAGTTTGGAGACATAGGTGCAGGAGGACTGTTACAGAGAGCAGTGTTTGGAGACTGGGGTTCAGTTGGATCGTGTAGAGAGAAGGTTTCAGACTGAGGTGTAGATCGACTGTTATAGAGAGCAGAGGTTGGAGACTGAGGTGCAGAAGGACTGTTACAGGGAGCAAATTTTGGAGACTCTGTTGCACAAGGATCTTACATAGAGCAGAGTTTGGAGACTGAGGTGCATTAGGACTGTTACAGAGAGCAGATGTTGAAGTCTGGGGTGCAGAAGGATTGTTGCAGAAAGCAAAATTTTTAGACTGAGGTGCAGAAGGAATTTTACAGAGAGCAGATGTTTGAGACTGGGGTGCACAAGGTTTGTTGCAAAGAGCAGAAGTTGGAGACTGCAGTACAGAAGGACTGTTGCAGAGAGCAGAGGTTTGAGACTAGGGTAAAAAAAGACTTTTTCAGAGAGCAGATTTTGGATACTGTTTTTCAGAAGGACTGTTGCAGAGAGCAGAAGTTGAAGAATGGGTTGCAGAAGGACTTTTGCAGAGAGCAGAGGTTGGAGACTGAGGTTCAGATGGACGGACAAAGAAAGCAGAGGTTGGAGACTGGCGTGCAAAAGAACCTTTATCAAGAGCAGAGTTTGTTGACTGTGGTTCAGAAGGACTGTTACAGAGAGCAGAGTTTGGAGACTGGGGAGCAGAAGGAGTGTTGCAGAGTAAAGAGGTTGGAGACTGGGGTGCAGCAGGACCATTGGTGACAGCAGAGATTCCGCACTGAGGAGCAGAAGGACTGTTTCAGAGCTCAGATGTTGGAGACTTGGGTGCAGAAGGACTGTTGCAAAAAGCAGATGCTGGAGACTGGGATGCAGGAGGATGATTGCAGAGAGCAGAGGTTGTACACTGGGGTTCAGAAGGACTTTTACACAGAGCAGAGGTTGAAGACTGAGGTGAAGAAGGACTGTTACAGAGAGCAGATTTGGGAGACAGGGGTGCAGAACTGATACAAATCAGAAGCTGTAGACTGAGGTACAGAAGAACTGTTACAGAGAGCAGAGGTTGGAGACTCAGGTGCAGAAGGATTATTGCAGAGAGCAGAATTTTCAGACTGAGGTACAGAAGAACTGTTGCAGAGAGCAGATGTTGGAGATTGAGGTGCACAAGAACTGTTGCAGTTAGCAGAGGTGGAGACTGGGGTGCAGAGGGATCGTTGAAAAGAGCAGAGGTTTGAGACTGGGGTGCAGAAGGACTGATACAGAGAGCAGAGTTTGGAAACTGGGGTGCCGAAGTTCTTTTACAGAGAGCAGAGTGTTGAAACTGGGTTGCAGAAGGATCTTACATAGAGCAGAGGTTGGAGATTGAGGTGTAGAAGCACTGTAACAGAGAGTAGAGGTTGGAGACTCAGGTGCAGAAGGACCATTGCAGAGAGCAGAGGTTGTAGACAGAGGTGCATAAGGCTAGTTAGAGAGAGCAGAGGTTGGATACTGGGGTCTAGAAGGACTGTAGCAGAGAGCAAAGGTTGGAGACTAAGGTGCAGAGGGACAGTTACACATAGAACAGGTTGAAGACTGGGGTGCAGAAGGACTGATAAAGAAAGCACAAGTTGGAGACTCGGGTGTAGAAGTACCCTTACAGAGAGCAGATGTTGGAGAAGGAAGTACAGAAAGACTGTTATAAAGAGCAGAGGTTGGAGACTGGGGTTCAAAAGGACTGTTGCAGAGAGCAGAGGATAAAGACTGGGGTGCAGTAGGACTGTTGCAGAGATATGAGGTTGCAGACTGACATGCAGAATGACTGTTACAGAGGGAAGAGTTTTGAGACTGTTGTGCAAAACCACAGATACAGGAAGCAGAGGTTGGATACTGGGGTGCATAAGAACCCTTATGGAGAACAGCAGTTGGAGACTGTGGTAGAGAAGGACAGTTACAAAGAGCAGAGGTTGGAGACTGGGGTGCAAAAGAACTGATGTATAGACCAGAGGTTGGTGACTGGGATCCTGAAGGATCGCGAGGGCGAGCAGAGTATGGAGACTGGGGTGTAGAAGGACTGTTCCAGTGAGCAGAGTTTGGAGACTGGTGTGTAGAAGGACTATTTCAGAGAGCAGATGTTGGAGATTTGGGTGCAGAAGGACTGTTGCATAGAGCAGAGTTTGGAGACTGAGGTACAGAAGGACTGTTAAAGATAGCAGAGGTTAAAGACTCGGGTGCAGTAGGACTCTTGCAAAGAGCAGAGGTTGGAGACTGGGGTGGAGAAGGACTGTTGTAGAGAGCAGATGTTGGAGACTGGGGTGCAGAATTACTATTGCAGAGAGCAGAGGTTGGAAACTGGGGTGCAGTAGGACTATTGCAGAGAGCAGAGGTTGCAGACTAAGGTGCAGAAGCACTGTTAAAGTGAGAAAAGTATGGAGACTGTGGTGCAGAATGATTGTTACAGAGAGCAGATTTTGGAGACTGGGGTGAAGAATTATCTTTCAGAGAGCAGAGGTTGGAGACTGGGGTGCAGATGGAACTTTGCAGAGAGCAGAGGTTGGAGATGAGGTGCAGAAGGACTGTTATAGAGAGCAGAGGTTGGAGACTTGGGTGAAGAAAAACTGATACAGAGAGCAGAGTTTGGAGACTGCGGTACATCAGGACTGTTACAGAGAGCAGAGTTTGCAGACTGCGGTGCAGAAGGACTGTTTCAGAAAACAGAGGTTGGAGACTGGTGTGCAGAAGGACTGTTACAAAGAGAAGATATTTGAGACTGGTGTTCAGAATTACTGTTACATAGTGTAGAGGTTGGAAACTGGGGTGCAGAAGGATCTTACAGAGAGTAAAGGTTGGAGACTAGGGTGCAGAAGGACTGTTGCAGAGAGCAGAGGTTGGAGACAGGGGTGTAGAATGATTGTTGCAGAGAGAAGAGTTTTGAGATTGGGATGCAGAAGGCCTGTTAAAGAGAGCAGAGTTTGAAGAATGGTGTGCAGAAGGATTGTTATGGAGAGCAGAGTTAGGAGACTGGGTGGCAGAAGGATCTTCCAGAGAGCAGAGATTGGAGACTGAGGTGCAGAAGGACTGTTACAGAGAGCAGAGGTTGGAGAATGAGGTGCAGAAGGAGTGTTACGGAGAGCAGATTTTAAAGACCGTGTTGCAGAAGAATCTTACATAGAGCAGAGTTTGGAGATTGAGGTTCAAAGGATTTTAGCAGAGAGCAGATTTTTCAGACTAAGATGCAGAAGGACTGTCACGGAGAGCAGATGTTGTAGACTGGGGTGCAAAAGGACCGCTAGAGAGAGCAGAGGTTGGAAACTAGCTTGCAGAAGGCCTGTTACAGAAAGTAGAGTTTTTGAGACTGTTTTGCTGAAGGACTGTTACAGAGAGTAGAGTTTTGAGACTGGGTTTCAGAAGGATCTTACAGAGAGCAGAGGTTGGAGACTGAGGTGCACAAGAACTGTTGCAGAGAGCAGAGTTTGGAGAATAGGTTACAGAAGGACTGTTGCAGAGAGTAGATATTGGAGACTGTTGTTCAGAAAGACTGTTTCAAAGAGCAGAGGTTGGAGAATTGGTTTCAGAAGGACTTTGGCAAAGAGCAGAGGTTGGAGACTGAGGTGCAGAAAGACTGTTATAGAGAGCAGAGGTTGGAGACTCTTGTGAAGAAGGACTGATAAAGAAAGCAGAGGTTGAAAACTTGGGTGCAAAAAAACCTTTATGGAGAGCAGAGTTATGAGACTTCAGTACAGAAGGACTGTTCCAGAGACCAGAGTTCGGATATTGGAGAGAAGAAGGACTATTGCAGAGGACAGAGGTTGGAGACTGGGGTGCAGCTGGACCATTGCAGAAAGCAGAGGTTGGAGACTAGGGTTCAGAAGTAATTTTACAGAGAGCAGAGTTTGGAAACTGGGGTGCAGAAAGATCTTACAGAGAGCAGAGGTTGGAGATTGATGTGCAGTAGGATTCTCACAGAGAGCAGAGTTTGGAGCCTGGGGTGCAGAAGTACTTTTGAAGAGATCAGATGTTGGTAACTAGGATGCAGATGGACTGTTGCAGAGAGAAGAGGTTTGAGACTTGGTTTCTGAAGAATCTTACAGTGAGCAGAGGTTGGAGACTGAGGTTCAGGTGGATTTTTAAAGAGAGCAGTGGTTGGAGACTGGAATGCAGAAGGATCTTGCAGAGCAGAGGTTTCAGACTGAGGTGCAGAAACACTGTTACAGAGAGCAGAGGTTGGAGGCTGATGTGTAGAATGACTGTTACAGAGAGCAGAGTTAGGAGACTGAGGTGCAGAAGGACTGTTACAGAAAGCAGAGGTTGGAAATTGGGGTGCAGAAGGACCATTACAGAGAGCAAAGTTTGTAGACTGCGGTATACAAGGACTGTTACAGAGAGCAGAGTTTGGAGACTGGGGTCCAGAAAAACTGTTACAGAGAGCACAGGTTGCAGACTGAGCTGCAGAAGGATCTTGGAGAGCAGAGGACTCAGACTGAGGTGCAGAAGGAGTGTTACAGAGAGGAGAGGTTAGAGACTGAGGTGTAGAAGGACTGTTACAGAGAGCATAGGTTGAAGACTGGGGTTAAGAAAGACTGATACAGAAAGCAGATATTGGAGACTGGGGAGCAGAAGGACTGTTGCAGAGGACAGATGATGGAGTCTGGGGTGCCCCAGGACACTTGCAGGAAGCAGAGGTTGGAGCCTGGTGTGGGGAAGGAATGTTAGAGAGAGCAGAGTTTGGAAACTGGAGTGCAGGAGGATCTTACAGAGAGCAGATGTTGAAGACTGTGGTGCAGGCGGACTGTTGAAGTGAGCAGAGTTTGGAGACTGGGGTGCAGAAGGACTGTTGCAGAGAGCAGATGTTGTAGACTGAGGTGCAAGAGGATTGGTGGAGAGAGCAGAGGTTGGAGACTGGTCTTCAGAAGAACTGTAACAGAGAGCAAATTTTAGAGACTTGGTTGGAGAAGGATCCTACAGAGAGCAGAGGTTGGAGTATTAGGTGTAAAAAGACTGTTACAGAGAGTAGAGTTTTGAGACTGAGGTGCAGAAGGAACGTATCAGAGTACAGAGCTTGGAGAATTAGGTGCAGAAAAATTGTTATAGAGAGCAGAGGTTGGAGACTGGGGTGCAGAAGGACAGTTGCAGAGAGAAGAGGTTGGAGACTGTGGTGCAGAAGAACTTTTGTAGAGAGTAGACTTTTGAGACTGGGTTGCAGAAGGACTGTTGCAGAGAGTAGAGGTTGGAGACTGAGGTGCAGAAGGAGTCTTACAGAGAGCAGAGTTTGGAGACTGGGGTGCAGAAGGACTGATACAGAAAGCACAGATTTGAGTCTGGGGTGCAGAAAGACCGTTACAGAGAGCAGAGGATGGATACTGCAGTACAGGAGGACTGTTACAGAGAGCAGAGGTAGGAGACTGGGGTGCAGAAGGACTGTAGCAGAGAGCAGATGTTGGTAACTAGGGTGCAGAAGGACTGTTGCAGAGAGCAGAGTTTTCAGACTGGGGTAGAGAAAGACTGTTGCGGAGAGCAGATTTGGAGACTGGGGTGCAGAAGGATTGTTACAGAGAGCAGAGGTTCGAAACAGGGGTGCAGAAGAATCTTACAGATATTAGAATTTGGAGACTGAGGTGCAGAAGGACTGTGTTAGAGATAAGAGGTTGGAGACTGGGGTACAGAAGGGGTGTTCCAGAGAGCAGATGTTGAAAATTGTGGTTCAGAATGACTGTTGCACAGAACAGAGGTGAGAAAATGGGGTGTAGAAGGACTGTTGCAGAGAGCAGAGGTTGGAGCCTGAGGTGCAGAAGGACTGTTACAGAGAGCAGAGTTTGGAGACTAGGGTGCAGAAGCATCTTACAGACAGCATAGGTTGGAGACAGGGGTGCAGAAGTACTTTTGCAGAGAGCAGAGGTGGGAGACTGAGGTGCAGAAGGACTGTTATAGAAAAGAGGTTGGAAATGGGTATAAGAAGGATTGTTACAGAGAATAGAGGTTGGAGACTCAGGTGCAGCTGTACCTTTGCAGAAAGCAGAGGCTGGAGACTGTGGTGGAGAAGGAATGTTACTGGGAGCAGAGTTTTGAAACTCTGGTGCAGAAAGATATTACAGAGAGTAGTTTGGAGACAGGGATTCAGAAGGACTGTTACATAGAGCAGATGTTGGATACTGGGGTGCAGAAGGATCATTGCAGAGAGCAGAGTTTGGAGACTGAGGTGCAAAAAAACTGTTACAGAGAGTAGACGTTGGAGATTGGGGTGCAAAAGGCCTGTTACAGAGAGCAGAGGATCGAGACTAGGTTGCACAAGGATCTTACAGAGAGCATAGGTTGTAGACCAAGATGCAGCAGGACTGTTACAGAGAGCAGATGTTTGAGACTAGGGTGCAGAAGGATCGTTGCAGAGAATAGAGTTTTTATACTGAGGTGCAGAATGAATTTTACAGAGAGCAGATGTTGAAGACTGGCTTGCAGAAGGACTGTTGTAGAGAGCAGAGTTTGTAGACTGAGGTACAGAAGCACTGTTACAGAGAGAAGAGGTTTGAGAATGGGGTGCAAAAGGACTGTTACAGAGAGCAGAGGTTAGAGACTGGGGTGCAGAAGGACTGTTAAAGAAAGCAGGGTTTGGAGACAGGTTTGCAGAAGGATCTTACAGAGAGCAGAGCTTATAGACTGAGGTATAGCAGGACTGTTACAGAGAGCAGAGGTTGGAGACTGGGGTGCAGAAAGACCGTTGCAGAGAACAGAGTTTTCAGACTGCAGTGCAGGAGGACTGTTGCAGAGAGAAGAGTTTGGAGACTGAGGTGCAGAAGGACTATTACAGAGGGCAGAGGTTGGAGACTGTGGTGGAAAACGACGGATACAGAAAGCAGAGGTTGGATACTGGGGTGTATAAGGAGCGTTAAAAAAAACAAAGGTTGGAGACTGGGGTGCAGAAGGACTGATACAGAAAGCAGAGGTTGGATACTGGTATGCAGAAGGACCGTTACAGAGAGCATATTTTGGAGACTGCACTCCATGAGGACTGTTACAGAGAACAGAGGTTGGAGAACGGGTGCAGAAGGACTGTTACAGAGGTCAGAGTTTACAGACTGGGTTGCAGAAGGATCTTACAGAGAGTAGATGTTGGAGACTGAGGAGCAGAAGCACTGTTACAGAGAGAAGAGGTTGGAGACTGAGGTGCAGAAGCACCCTTGCAGAGAGCAGACTTGGAGACTGAGTTGCAGAAGGATCCATATGGAGAGCAGCGGTTGGAGACTTGGGTGCAGAATAACTGATACAGAAAGTAGAGGTTGGAGACTCGGGTGCAGAAGGACCCTTACTGAGAGCAGAGGTTGGAGACTGCATTACAGAAGGACTTTTACACATACCAGAGGTTGGAGACTGGGGTGGAAAAAAACTGTTTTAGAGAGCAAATGTTGGAGTCTGTGGTGAAAAAGGACTGTTAGAGAGAGCTTAGGATCGAGACTGGAGTGTAGAAGTACTGTTGCAGAGAGCAGAGTTTGCAGACTGAGTTGCAGAAGGACTGTTACAGCGGGCAGAGTTTGGAGACTGTGGTGGAAAATGACGGATACAGAAAGCAGAGGTTGGATACCGGGGTGCATAATGACCCTTACAAAGAACAAAGGTTGGAGACTGCGGAACAGAAGGACTGTTACAGAGAGCAGAGGTTGGAGACTGGGGTGCAGAATAACTGTTGCAGAAAACAGAGGTTGGAGACTGGGGTGCAGAAGGTTCGTTGGGGCAAGCAGAGTATGGAGACAGGGGTGTAGAAGGACTGCTGCAGAGAGCAGAATTTGAAGACTGGGGTGTAGAAGAAATTTTTCAGAAGCAGATGTTAGAAACTTTGGTGCAGAAGGACTGTTGCATAGAGCAAAGTTCGGAGACTGGGGTGGAGAAGGATAGTTAAAGAAAGCAGAGGTTGGAGACTTGAGTGCAGAAAGATCGTTGCAGAGAGCAGAGGTTGGAGACTGGGGTGCACAAGGATAGTTGTAGAGAGAAGAGGTTGGAGACTGTGGAGCAGAAGGATAGTTAAAGAGAGCAGAGTTTGGAGTTTATGGTGAAGAAGGACTTTTGCAGAGAGCACAGGTAGAAGACCGGGGTACAGTAGGACTTTTACAGAGAGCACAGGTTGGAGACTGAGGTGCAGAAAAACTGTTGCAGAGAGCAAAGTTTGGAGTCTGGGGTGCAGATTGAGTGATGCAGAGAGCAGAGGATGGAGACTGAGGTGCAGATAAACCCTGACAGAGACCAGAGGTTTGAGACTGCTTTACAGAAGGACTGTTACAGAGAGCAGAGATTTGAGACAGGTGTGCAGAAGGATGTGACAGACAGCAAAGTTTGGAGAGTAGGGTGCAGAAGGACAATTGCGGAGAGCAGAAGTTGGAGACTGGGGTGCAGAAGAATCGTTGAAAAAAGAAGAGTTTGGAGACAGGGGTCAAAAGTCCTGTTACTGACAGCAGAGGTTGGAGATTGGGGTGCAGAAGGCCTGTTACAGAGAGCAGTGCTTGGAGACTGGGGTTTAGAAGGTCAGTTACAGAGAGCAGAGGTTAAACACTGGGTTTCAAAAGGATCTTACAGAGAGCCGAGGTTGTAGACTGAGGTACAGAAGGACTGTTACAGAGAGCAGAGGTTTTAGCCTGGGGTGCAGAAGGCTTGTTACAGAGAGCAGAGGTTTGAGACTGCGGTGTAGAAGGACTGTTGCAGAGAGTAGAGGTTGGATATTGGCGTCCAGAAAGACTGTTGTCAAGAGAAGAGGTTGGAGACTGGGGTAGAGAAGGACTGCTGCAGAAAGTAGAGGTTGGAGACTGAGGTGCAGAAGGACTGGTACAGAGAGCAGAGGTTGAAGACTGGGGTGCAGAAGGACTTATACAGAAAGCAGACGTTGGTGACCAGGGTGCAGAAGGATTGTTGCAGAGAGCTGAGGTTGAAGAGCGGGTGGAGAAGAACTGTTGAAGAGAGCAGATGTTGGAGACTGGGGTGCAGAAGGACTGTTGCAGAGAGCAGAGGTTTGAGTTTGAGATGCAGAAAGTCTGTTACAGAGAGCAGAGGTTAGAAACCGGGGTGCAGAAAAACTGTTGCAGAGAGCAGAGGTTGCAGAGTGAGGTGCAGAAGGACTGTTGTAGAAAACAGAGGTTGGAGACTCGGGTGCAGAAGGACCATTGCAGAAAGCAGACGTTGGAGACAGGGTTTCAGAAGGATCTTACAGAGAGCAGAGGTTAGACACTGAGGTGCAGAAGGTCTGTTGAAGAGAGCAGAAGTTTGAGATTGGGACGCAGAAAGACTGTTGCGGAGAGAGAGGTTGGAGTCTGACGTGCAGAAAGAAAGTTACAGAGAGCAGAGTTTGGAGACTGGGGTTAAGAAAAACTGATACAGAAAGCAGAGTTTGGAGACTGTGGATAAGAAGGATCCTTACAGTGAGCAGAGTTTGGAGACTGCAGTACAGAAGGACTGTTAAAGGTAGCAGAGGTTGGAGACTGGGGTCGAGAAGGACTGTGGGAGAGAGCAGATTTTGGAGACTGGGGTGCAGAAAAACTGTTACAGAGAGAAGAGGTTGGAGATTTGGGTGCAAATGGCCTGTTACACAGATCAGAGTTTGGAGACTGGGGTGCAGAAGGACTGTTGCAGAGAGCAAGGATGAAGACTGGGGTGCAGAAGGACTGTTGCAGAGAGCAGAGGTTTCACAGTGAGGTGCAGAAGGACTTTTACAGAGAGCAGAGTTTGAAGACTGTGTTGCAGAAGGACTGATACAGAAAGCAGAGGTTGAAGATTGGAGTGAAGAAGGACCCTTAAAGAGAATAGAGGTTAAAGACTGTGGTATAGAAGAACTGTTGTGGAGAACAGAGATTGGAGACTTCTGTGAAGAGGGACCATAGCAGAGAGCAGAGTTTGGAGACTGGGGTGCAGAAGCAATGTTAAAGAGAGAAGAGTTTGGTCACTGGGGTGCAGTAGCGTCTTACACAGAGAAGAGTTTGGTAACTGGGGTTCAGAAAGACTGTTGCAGAGAGCCGAGTTTAGAGCCTTAAGTGCAGAAGGATCGTTGCAGAGAGCAGAGTGTGGAGAATGGGGTGCCAAAGAACTGTTACAGAGAGAAGAGGTTGGAGACTTGGGTGCAAATGGCCTGTTACATAGATCAGAGGTGAGAGTCTGGGGTGCAGAAGGACTGTTACAGAAAGCAGAGTTTGGAGACTGGTTTTCAGAAAGATCTTACACAGAGAAGAGGTTGGAGACTGAGGTGCAGAAGGACTGTTACAGAGAGTAGATGTAGTAGACTGAGGTGCACAAAGACCGTTGCCGAGAACAGGGTTTGGAGACTGAGGTGCAGGACTGTTTCAGAGAGAAGAGGATGGAGACTTAGTTGTAGAAGGACTCTTGCAGAGAGCAGAGGTTGGATATTGGGGGGCAGAAGGACTGTTGCAGAGAGCAGAATTTGGAGACTGAGGTGCAGAAGGACTGTTACAGAGAGCAGAGTTTGGAGACTTGAGTGCAGAAGGACTGTTACAGAGAGCAGAGGTTGAAGACTGGGGTGGAGAAGAACTGTTGCAGAGATCAGATGTTGGAGACTGGGGTGCAGAAGGACTGTTGCAGAAGAGTAGAAGAGTAGACGTTTGAGATTGGGGTGTAGAAGAACTGTTGCAGAGAGTAGAGTTTGGAGACTGGGGTGCAGAAGGACCATTGCAGAGAGGAGAGGTGGGAGACTGAGGTGCAGAAGGATTTTTACAGAGTGCAGAGGTAGGATACTGGGGTGCAGAAGGTTGACCCAAAGAGCAAATTTGGAGACTGGGTTGGAGAAGGCCTGTTACAGAGAGCAGAGTTTGGAGGCTGAGGTTCTGAAGGATCGTTAAAGAGAGCTGAATTTTGAGACTGAGGTGCAGAAAAACTGTTACAGAGAGCAGAGTTTGGACGTTGGGGTGCAGAAGAACTGTTACAGAGAGCAGAGGTTGGAGACTGGGGTGCAGAAAGCCTATTACAGAGAGCAGAGGTATGAGACTGAGATGCAGAATGATCGTTACTAAGAGCAAAGGTTTGAAACTTGGGTTCAGAAGGACAGTTAGAGAGAGCACAGGTTTGAGACTGGGGTGAAGACGAAATGTTGCAGAGAGCAGAGGTTGGAGAGTGGGGTGCAGAAAGACTTTTGCAGACAGCAGAGTTTGGAGACTGCGGTACAGAAGGACTGTTACAAACAGTAGAGCTTGGAGACTAGGGTGCAGAAAGAATGTCACAGAGAGTACAGTTCGAAAACTGGGGTGCAGAGGGATCTTATAGACCAGATTGGAGACTGGGGTGCAGTAGTACTCTTGCCAAGAGCAGATGTTGGAGACCGGGGTGCAGAAGAATTGTTGCACAGAGTAGAGGTTGGAGACTTGGGTGTAGAAGGACTGTTGCAGAGAGCAGATGTTTGAGACTGGGGTTAATAAGGACAGTTGCAGAGAGCAGAGGTTGGAGACTGAGTTGCAGAAAGACTGTTAGAGAGGGCAGAGGTTGGAGACTGGGTTGCAGAAGGACCCTTACTGAGAGCAGAGTTTGGAGACTCGGTACAGAAGGACTGTTACGAAGAGCTTAGTTTGGACTAGGGAGCAGAAGGACGATTGCAAAGAAAAGTTTTTGAAGACTTGGGTGCAAAAAAAATGTTGCAGAGCACAGAGGTTGGAGACTGAGATGCAGAGCGTCGTTGCAGAGAGAAGAGGATGGAAACTGTGGTGCAGCAGGCCTGTTACAGAGAGCAGAAGTTGGAGACTGGGGTGCAGAAGGATCATAACAGAGAGCAGAGTTTTGAGACTGAGGTGCAGAAGGATCCTTGCAGAGAGCAGAGGTTTGAGATTGTGGTGCAGAACGATCTTTACAGAGAGCAGAGGATGAAGACTGGGGTGCAGAAGGATAGTTACAGAGAGCACAGATGGTGACTGGGGTTCAGAAAAAATGTTGCAGAGAGCAGAAGTTGGAGACTCCGGTGCAGAAGGACTTTTGCAGAGAGCAGAGGTTGGAAACTGGGGTGCAGAAGAACTGATACAGAAAGCAGACGTTGGAGACTGGGGTGCAGAAATACCGTTACAGAGAACAAAGGTTGGAGACTGCAGTACAGAAGGACTTTAACTGAGAGCAGATAATGGAGACTTTGGGGCAGAAGGACTGATGCAAAGAAGAGAGGTTGGAGACTGGGGTGCAGAAGTACCATTGCAAAAAGCAGAGTTTGGAGACTGAGGTGCAGAAGGATTGTCAGAAAGAAGAGCTAGAATACTGGGGTGCAGAAAGAATGTGTCAGAGAGCAGAAGGTGGAGACTGGGGTGAAGAAGGACTTTTGCAGAGAGCAGAGTTTAAAAACTGGTGTGCAGAAGGACTGTTACAGAGACTGAGGTGCAGAAGAATCATTGCAGAGAGAAGAGGTTGGAGACTGGGGTGAATTAGGCCTGTTACAAAGAGGAGAGTTTTGAGACTGGGGTGCAGAAGACCTGGTAGTTAGAGGAGGTTGGAGACTTGTGTGCAGAAGGATTGTTACAGATAGCACAGTTTGGAGACTGGGGTGCAGAGGGATCGTTGCAGAGATCAGAGGTTTCAGACTGAGGCTTAGAAGGACGGTTACAGAGAGCAGAGGTTGGAGTCTGAGTTGGAGAAGGACTGTTTCAGAGAGCAGATGCTGGATCCTGGGGTGCGGAAGGATCGTTGCAGAGAGCACAGGTTGGAGACTGGGGTGCAGAAGGCCTGTTACAGAGAGCATAGGTTGAAGACTGGGATTCAGAAGTCCTGTTACAGAGAACAGAGGTTGGAAACTGGGGTGCAGAAGGACCATTACAAAGAGCAAAGGTTGGAGACAGAGGTGCAGAAGGACTTTTAAAGAGAGCAGAGTTTGGATACTGGGGTTCAGATGGACTGTTACAGAGAGCAGAGTTTGGAGACTGAGGTGCAGAAGGATCGTTGCAGAGAGAAAAGTTTGGAGACTTTGGTGCAGAAAACCTGTTAGAGAGAGCAGAATTTGGAGACTGGGGTGCAGAAGACCTGTTACAGAGAGCAGAGTTTGGAGACTGGGGTACAGAAGGATTGTTACAGATAGCACAGTTTGGAGACTGGGGTGCAGAAGGATCGTTGCAGAGAGCAGACGTTTCAGACTGAGGCTTAGAAGGACTTATACAGAGAGCAGAGTTTGGAATCTGATGTTCAGACGGACTGTTACAGAAAGCAGAGGTTGGCAATTCGCGTGTAGAAGGACCGTTATAGAGAGAGGTTGGAGACTTGGGTGTAGAAGAACTGTTGCAGAGAGCAGACGTTTAATACTGGGATGCAGAAAGTTCCTTGCAGAGAGCAGAGGTTGGAGACTGGGGTTCAGAAAGACTGTTGTAGAGAGAAGATTTTGGAGACTGAGGTGCAGTAGGACTGTTACAGATAACAGAGGTTTTACACTGGGGTGCAAAATAACTGATACAGAAAGTAGAGTTTGTAGTGTAGGGTATAGAAGGACTGTTAAAGACAACAGATTTTGTAGCCTGGGGTGCAGAAGGACTGTTGCGGAGAACAGAATTTGAAGAATGGGGTGCAGATGGGCCGTTGCTGAGAGATGAGGTTGGAGACTGAGGTGCAGAAGGCCTGTTACAGAGAGCAGAGTTTGGACACTGGGTTGCAGAAGACCTGTTACAGAGAGCAGAGTTTGGAGACTTGGGTGCAGAAGGATTGTTATAGATAGCACAGTTTGGAGACTGGGGTGTAGAAGGATCGATGCAGAGAGCAGAGCTTTCACACTGATTCTTAGAAGGACTGTTACAGAGAGGAGAGGTTGGAGTCTGAGGTCCAGACAGACTGTTATAGAAAGCAGAGGTTGGCAATTGGGGTGCAGATGGACCGTTATAAAGAGAAGATTTTGGAGACCCTGATACAAATAGACTATTAAAGAGAGCAGAGGTTGGAGACTGGGTAAAAGAAGGATCGTTGCAGAGAGCGGATGTTGAAGACTGGGGTGCAGAAGGACTGTTAGAGAGAGCAGAGGTTGGAGACTGAGTTGCAGAAGGACAGTTACAGAGAGCACAGGTTGAAGAGTAGGGTGCAGAATAAATGCTGCAGAGAGCAGAGTTTGAAGACTTGGGTGCATAAGGACTGATGCAGAGAGCAGAGGTTGGAGACTGGGGTGCAGAAGTATCGTTGCAGAAAGCAGAGGTTGGAAACTAAGGTGCAGAATGTTCGTTACACAGAGCAGAGTTTGGTTCCTGGGGTGTAAAAGGACTGCGGCAGAGAACAGAGGTTGGAGACTGAGGTGCAAAAGGACTTATACACAGAGCAGAGGTTGGAGACTGGGGTGCAGAAGAACTGATACACAAAGCAGAGATTGGAGACTGGGATTAAGAAGGACCGTTACAGAGAGCAGAGTTTGGAGACTGCAGAAGAGAAGGACTTTTACAGAGAGCAAAGTTTGAAGACCGTGATGCAGAAGGACTGTTGCAGAGAACAGAGGGTGGAGACTGGGGTGCAGAAGGATTGTTACAGAGAGCAGAGGTTGGAGACTGCGGTGCAAATGGACTCTTGCAGAAAGAAGAGGTCGGAGACTGGGGTGCAAATGGACTCTTGCAGAAAGAAGAGATCGGAGACTGAGGTGAAGAAGGATCGTTGCCGAGAGAAGACATTGGAGCCTGGGGTGCAGAAGGCCTGTTACAGAGAGCAGAGATTGGAGACTGGGGTGCAGAAGGCCTGTTACAGAAAGCGCAACTTCGAGACTGGGTTGCAGAAGGATATTACAAAAAAGCATTTTGGAGACTGAGATTCAGAAGAACTGTTACAGAGAGCAAAGGTTGGAAACTCGGGTGCAGAAGGATTGTTCCAGAGAGCAGAGTTTTAAAACTGAGGTGCAGAAGGACTATTTCAGACAGCAGATGTTGCATCCCTGGGGTGCAGAAGGACTGTTACAGAAAGCATTGTTTGGAGACTGGGGTTCAGAATGATTGTTGCAGAGAGCACAGTTTGGAGACTGGGGTGCAGAAGGCCTGTTACAGAGAGCAGAGGTTGAAGACTAGGGTGCAGAAGGCCTGTTACGGAGAGCAGAGTTTGTAGACTGGGGGTACAAAAAGACTGTTACAGAGAGCAGTGTTTGAAGAATTCGTTGCAGAAGTATCTTACAGAGAGCAGAGGTTGGATACTTAGGTGCAGAAGGACTTTTACAGAGAGTAGAGGGTGGAGACTGGGGTCCAGAGGGAGTGTTACAGAGAGCAGAGTTTGAATATTGGGGTTCAGGAAAAACTGTTACTGAGAGGCAGAAGTTGGAGACTATGGGGCAGAAGGCCTGTTGAAGAGAGCATAATTTGGAGATGTGGTGCAGAAGGATAGTTACAGAGAGCAGAGGTTGGAGACTGAGGTGCAGAAAGATTATACAGAGAGCAGACTTTGGACACTGATGTGCAGAAGGGTCTGTTACATAGAGCAGATGTTTGAGACTGGGGAGCAGAAGAACTGTTGCAGAGAGCTGAGGTTGCAGACTGGGGTGCAGAAGGATCCTTGAAGAGAGCAGAGCTGGAGATAGAGGTGCACAAGGATCACAACAGGGAGCAGAGTTTGGAGACCAGGGTTCAAAAAAATAGTTACAGAGAGCACAGGTTGGAGACTGGGGTAAAGAAGAAATGTTGCAGAGAGCAGAGGTTTGAGACTGGGGTGCAGAATGACTGTAGCAGAGAACAGAGTTTGGATACTGGGATGTAGAAGGACTGTTGCAGAGAGCAGACATTTGAGAATGGGATGCAGACAAATCGTTGCAGAGAGAAGAGGTTGGAGACTGGGGTGTAGAAGGACATTTGCAGACAGCAGAGGTTGGATACTGGGATGCAGAAGGACTGTTGCACAGAGCAGAGTTTGGAGACTGAGTTGCAGAAGGACTGTTACAGAGAGCAGAGGTTTTAGACTGGGATGCAGAATAACTGATATGGAAAGTAGAGTTTGTAGACTGGGGTGCAGAATGACTCTTGCAGAGGACAGAGTTTGGAGACTGGGGTGCAGAAGGGCCGTTGCAGAGTAATGAGGTTGGAGACTGAGGTGCAGAATGACTAATACAGAGAGCATTGTTTAGAGAACAGGGTGCAGAAGAATCTTATAGAGAGCAGAGTTTGGAGACATGGGTGCACAGGACTGTTGCAGAGAGCAATGTTTAGAGACTGGGTTGTAGAAGACCTGTAACAGAGAGGAAATGTTGGAGACTGCAGTTCAGAAGAATCGTTGCAGAGAGAAGAGGTTGGAGACTGGGGTGCAGAAGGACCGTTGCAGAGAGCAGATGTTGGAGACTGGGGTGCAGAAGGACTGTTAGAGAGAGCAGAATTTGGAGACTGAGGTTCAGAAGGATCGTCTTAAAGAGTAGTATTTGGAGACTGGGGTGCAGAAGGACTTTTACAGATTGCAGAGGTTGGAGACTGAGGTGCAAAAGGGCTTTTACACAGAGGAGAGGTTGGAGACAGGGGTGTCAAAGGATTCTTACAGAGAGCAGAGGATCGAGACTGGGATGCAGAAGGAGTGTTACAGAGAGCAGAGTTTGGAGATTGGAAATCAGAAGAACTGTTACAGAGATTGAGGTTAAAGACTGTGGTGCAGAAGGACTGTTACAGACATCAGAGGTTGGAGACTGGAATGCAGAAAAATCTTTTCCTTGAGCAGAGGTTGAAAATTGAGGTGCAGAAGGATCGCTACCGAGAGCAGTGTTTGGAGACCGGGGTGCAGTAGGATAGTTACAGAGAGCACAGGTAGAAGACTGGGGTGCAGAAGAAATGTTGCAGAGAGCAGAGGTTGAAGACTGGGGTGCAGAAGTTCTTTAGCAGAGAGCAGAAGTTGGAGACTGTGGAGTAGAAGGACTGTTGCAGAGAGCAGACTTTGGAGACTGAGATGCAGAAGGATCATTGCAGAGAGCAGATGTTGGAGACTGGCGTATAGAAGGACTTTTGCAGAGAGCAGATTGGACACTGGGCTGCAGAAGGACTGATACAGAGAGCAGAGATTTTAGATTGGGGTGCAGATTAAGTGATACGGAAAGTAGAGTTTAGAGACTCGGGTGCAGAAGGACTGTTACAGAGAACAGAGTTTGTAGCCTGGGGTGCAGAAGGACAGCTGCAGAGAACAGAGTTGGATATTGGGGTGCAGAAGAGACATTGCAGAGAGATGAGGTTGGAGACTGAGGTGCAGAATGACTGTTACAGAGAGCAAAGTTTGGAGAATGGCGTGCAAAAGGATCTTACAGAGAACAGACGTTGGAGACTGGGATGTAGAATGATCGTTGTAGATAGGAGAGGTTGGAGACTGGGGTTTAGAAAGACTTTTGCAGAGAGCAGAGGTTGGAGACTGGGGTGCAGAAGGCCTGTTCCAGAGAGCAGAGTTTGGAGACTGGGTTGCAGAAGACCTGTTACAGAGAGCAGATTTTGGAGACTGGGGTGCAGAAGGATATTTATAGACAGCACAGTTTGGAGACTAAGGTTTAGAAGGATTGTTGCAGAGAGCAGAGGTTTCACACTGAGGCTAAGAAGGACTGTTACAGAGAGTAGAGGTTGGAGTCTGAGGTGCAGAAGGACTGTTTCAGAAAGCAGAGGTTGGCAATTGGTGTGAAGAAGGACCATTATAGAGAGAAGAGTTTGGAGACTGCGGTACAGAAGGACTGTTACAGAGAGCAGAGTTTGGAGACTTGGGTGCAGAAGGACCGTTGCAGAGAGCAGTTGTCGAAGACTGGGGTGCAGAAAGACTGTTATAGAGAGCATATGTTGGAGACAGAGGTGCAGAAGGATTGTTACAGAGAGCAGAGATTGGAGGATTGAGGTGCAGAAGAACTGTTGCAGAGAGCAGAGGATGAAGACTGGGGTGCAGAAGGACTGTTACAGAGAGCAGAGTTTGGAGATTGTGGTGCAGAAGAACTGTACAGAGAGCCGAGGTTGGAGACTGGGGTGCAGAAGGATTGTTACAGAGAGCAGAGTTTTGAAACTCGGGTGCAGAAGGACTGTTACAGAGAGCAGAGGTTCGAGACTGGGGTGCAGAAAAACTGTTACAGAGAGCAGTGTCTGGAGACTGGGGTGCAGAAGGCCTGTTACAGAGAGGAGATGTTGTAGACTGAGTTGCAGAAGGACTGTTATAGAGAGCAGAGGTTGGAGACTGAGGTACAGAAAGATTGGTACAGAGAGCATGAGTTGGAGACTTAGGTGCAGAAGGACTGTTACAGAGAGCAGAGTTTGGAAACTGCGGTGCAAAAGAATAGTTGCAGAGAGCAGAGGTTGGAGACTGAGGTGCAGAAGGATCTTTACAGAGATGAAAGTTTGGAGACTGGGGTCAGAAAGACAGTTATGGAGACCACAGGTTGGAGACTGTGGAGCAGAAGGATCGCTGCAGAGAGCAGAGGTTGGAGACTCTGGTGTAGAAGGGTCGTTAAAGAGAGGAGAGGTTTTAGACTGGGGTGCAAAATGACAGTTACAGAGAGCAGTTTGGAGACCTGTGTGTAGAAGAAATGTTGCAGAGAGCAGAGGTTGGAGATTGGGGTGCAGAAGGACTGTTGCAGAGAGCAGAGGTTGGAAACTGGGGTGCACAAGGATCTTTATAGAGAGCAGAGGTTGGAGACTGCAGTAAAGAAGGACTGTTACAAAGAGCACAGGTTTGAGACCAGGGTGCAGAAGGACTGTTGCAGAGAACAGAGTTTGGAGACTGCGGTGCAGAAGAATCTTACAGAGAGTAGAGGTTGAAGACTGGGTTGCAGGAGGACTGTATCAGAGAGAAGAGTTTGGATACTGGGGTGCAGAATTACTGTTACAGAGAGCAGAGTTTGGAGACTGCGGTGCAGAAGGATCTTACAGAGCATAGAGGTTGAAGAACTGGGTGTAGAAGGACTGTTGCATAGAGCAGAGGTTGGAGACTGGGGTGCACAAGGACTGTTACAGAGAGCAGAGGTTGGAGACTGTGTTGCAGAAGGATCTTACAGAGAGTAGAGGTTGGAGACTGGTGTGCAGAAGGACTGTTGCAGAGAGCAGAGGTTTGAGACTGGGGTGCAGAAGGACTTTTACAGATAGCACAGTTTCGAGGCTGGGTTGCAGAAGGATCATACAGAGAGCATTTTGCAGACAGAGGTGCATAAGGAGTGTTACAAGAGGAAAGGTTTAAGACTGCGATGCAGAAAGATTGTTGCAGAGAGCAGTGTTTTCAGACTTAGGTGCAAAAGGACTGTTGCAGAGAGCAGATTTTCGATCCTGGTGTGCAGAAGGACTGTTACAGAAAGCAGTGTATGGAGACTGGGGTGCAGAAGGCCTTTTACAGAGAGAAGAGGTCTGAGACTGGGGTGCAGAAGGACTGTTGCAGAGAGCATAAGTTGTAGTCTGAGGGGCAGAATGACTATTACAGAAAGAACAGGTTGGCAATTGGGGTGCAGAAGGACCGTTATAAATAGAAGAGGTTGGAGACTGCGCTACAGAAGGACTGTTACAGAGAGCAGAGTTTGGAGACTGGGGTGCAGAAGGACCATTGCATAGAGGAGATGTTGGAGCCTTGGGTGCAGAAGGCCTTTTAAAGAGAGCAGAGTTATAAGACTGGGGTGCCGAAAGCCTGTTACAGGGAGCAGAGTTTGGAGACTCGGGTGCAGAAGGACTGTTACAGACAGCAGAGTTTGGAGAATGTGTTGCAGAAGGATCTTACAGAGAGCAGAGTTTTGAGACTGAGGTGCAGAAGGACTTTTACAGAGAGTAGAGTTTGGAGACTGAGGAGCAGAAGGAACATTGTAGAGAGCAGAGGTTGTAGACTGCTGTCCAGACGAATTGTTACAGAGATCAGAGGTTGGAAACTGGAGTTCAGAAGGTGTGTTACAGAGAGCAGAGACTGGGTTTCAGAAGGACTAATACAGAAAGTAGAGGTTGGATTCTGGGGTGTAGAAGGAACCTTTACAGAGAGCAGAGTTTGGAGAATGCTATACAGAAGGACTGTTACAGGGAGAAGATTTTGGAGACTGGGGTTCTAAAGGATCGTTTCAGAGAGCAGATGTTGTAGACTGGCGTGCAGAAGGATCTTAGAGAGAGCATAGGTTGGAGACTGAGCTGCATAAAAACTGTTACAGACAGCAGAGGTTGAAGACTGGGGTGCAGAAGGATCGTTGCAGAGAGCAGAGTTTGGAGACTGAGGTGCAGAATGATCATTGGGGAGAGCAGAGGATGGAGACTGTGGTAGAGAACGATACTTACAGAGAGCAGATGTTGGATACTGGGGTGCAGAAGGACAGTTACAGAGAGCACAGGTTGGAGACTAGGGTGCAGAAGAAATATTGCAGAGAGTAGAGGTTGGATACTAGGGTGCAGAAGGACTGTTACAGAGAGCAGAGGTTGTAGACTGAGGTGCAGAAAAACTGTTACAGAGAGCAAAGTTTGGAGACTGGGGTACAGAAGAACTGATACAGAAAGTAGAGTTTGCAGACTGGGGTGCAGAAGGACTGTAGCCGAGAAGAGAGTTTGGAGACTGGGGTGCAGAAGGATCGTTGCAGAGAGCAGAGTTTGGAGACTGAGGTGCAGAATAATCGTTGGGGAGAGCAGAGGATGGAGACTGTGGTAGAGAACGATACTTACAGAGAGCAGATGTTGGATACTGCGGTGCAGAAGGACAGTTACAAAGAGCGCAGGTTGGAGACTAGGGTGCAGAATAAATATTGCAGAGAGTAGAGGTTAGATACTAGGGTGCAGAAGGACTGTTACAGAGAGCAGAGGTTGTAGACTGAGGTGAAGAATGACTGTTACAAAGAGCAGAGGTTGGAGACTGGGGTACAGAAGAACTGAAACAGAAAGTAGAGTTTGCAGACTGGGGTGCAGGAGGACTGTAGCAGAGAAGAGAGTTTGGAGACTGGGGTGCAGAAGGACCGATGAAGAGAGCTGAGGTTCGAGATTTAGGTGCAGAAGATTGTCACAGAGAGCAGAGGTTGGATACTTGGGTACATATTGACTGTTACAGAGAGCAGAGGTTGGAGACTGAGGCGAAGAAGAATCTTACAGAGAGCAGAGGTGGAGATTAGGGTGCAGAAAGACCTTTACAGAAGTAGTGTTTGGAAACTGAGGTGTAGAAAATTGTTGCAGAGAGAAGAGGTTGGAGACTGGAGGGCAGAAGGCCTGTAACAGAGAGCAGAGTTTGGAAACTGGAATGCAGAAGGCCTTTTACAGAGAGAAGAGTTCTGAGACTGTGGTGCAGAAGGACTGTTACAGATAGCACAGTTTGGAGACTGGGGTACAGAAGGATCGTTGCAGAGAGCAGAGGTTTCAGACTGAGGTGCAGAAGGACTGTTACAGAGAGCATAAGTTGTAGTCTGAGGGGCAGAAGGACTATTACAGAAAGAAGAGGTTGGCAGTTGGGATGAAGAGGGACCGTTACAGAGAGAAGAGGTTGGAGACTGCGGTACAGAAGGACTGTTACAGAGTGCAGAGTTTGGAGACTGGGGTGCAGAACGACCATTGCAGAGAGGAAATGTTGGAGAATGGGGTGCAGAAGGTCTGTTACAGAGAGAAGAGCTTGGAGACTGAGGTGCAGAAGGATTGTTACAGAGAGCAGAGTTTGGAGACTGAGGTGCAGAAGGACTTTTACAGAGAGCAGAGGTTGGAGACTGGGATGCAGAAGGATTCTTACAGAGAGCAGAGGATGAAGACTGGGGTGCATAAACAGTGTTACAGAGAGCAGAGTTTGGAGATTCTGGTTCAGAAGAACTGTTAAAGAGAGCAGAGTTTTAATCCTGGGCTTCAGAAGTATTGTTACAGAGTGCAGAGTTTTGATTTGGGTGCAGCAGGACTGTTACAGAGAGTAGAGATTGAAGACTGGGGTGCAGAAGAACTGTTACAGAGAGCAGAGGTTGGAGACTGCGGTGCAGAAATCCTGTTACAGAGAGCATTGGTTGGAGACTGAGGTGCTGAAGGATCGCAGAGGTTGGATACTGAGGTGCAGAATGACTGTTACAGAGAGCAGAGGTTGCAGCCTTAGTTGCAGAAAGATTGTTAGAGAGAGCAGAGGTTAGAGACTGAGGAGCAGAAGGACTTTTACAGAGAGCAGAGTTTGGAGACTGGGGTGCAGAAGTATCATTGCAGAGAGCAGAGGTTGGAGACTGAGGTGCAGAATGGTCTTACAGAGAGCAGAGCTTAAAGACTGGGGTGCAGAATGACAGTTACAGAGAGCACAGGTTGGAGACTGGGGTGCAGAAAATGTTGCAGAGAGCATAGATTTTAGACTGGGGTGCAGATGAACTGTTTTAGAGATCAGAGGTTGAAGAATGAGGTGCAGACGGACTGTTACAGAGAGCAGAGTTTGGAGACTGGGTTGAAGAACGACTGATACACAAAGCAGAGTTTGGAGACTGGGGTGAGGAACGACCATTACAGAGAGCACAGTTTGGAGACTGTGGTATAGAAGGACTGTTAAAGAGAGCAGAATTTGAAGACTGGGGTGCAGAAGGATCTTACAGAGAGCAGAGGTTGGATACTGAGGGCAGAAGAACTGTTGCAGAGAGCACAGGTTGGAGACTGGGGTGCAGAATGATCGTTTCAGAGAGAAGAAGTTAGAGACTGGGGTGAAGAAGGCCTGTTATAGAGAGCAGAGGTTGGAGACTGAGGTGCTGAAGGCCTGTTACAGAGAGCAGAGGTTGGAGACTGGGGTGCAGAAGGACTGTTACAGATCGCACAGTTTATACACTGGGTTGCAGAATGATTGTTGAAGAGAGCAGAGTTTTCAGACTTAGGTGCAGAAGGGCTGTTGCAGAGAGCAGATGTTCGAGAGTGGGTTGCAGAAGGACTATTTCAGAGAGCAGAACTTGGAGACTGGGGTGCAGAAGGAATTTTGCAGGGAGCAGTGGTTGGAGACTGGTGTGCAGAAGGCCTGTTATAGATATCACAGTTTGGAGACTGTTGTGAAAAGGATATTATGGAGAGCAGAGTTTATAGACTGAGGTGTAGAAGGACTGTTACAGATAGCAGAGGTTGGAGACTGGGGTTCAGAATGATTGTTGCAGAGAGAAGAGTTTTCAGACTGAGGTGCAGAAGGAGTGTTGCAGAGAGCAGATGTTCGCGACTGGGGTTCAGAAAGTGTGTTTCAGAGAGCAGAACTTGGAGACTGGGTTGGAGAAGGATTGTTGCAAGGAGCAGAGGTTTGAGACTGGGTTGCAGAAGGACTGGTATAGAGAGCAGAGGTTTTAGACTGGGGTGCAGAAGGCCTGGTACAGAGAGCAGAGCTTTGACACTGTGGTGCAGAATGATTGCTGATAGCTGGTGAGCCTCCTTCTGGACACCTTCTTTTCTGCACAGTCCATCAGGCCCTCTCTCCTCACCCTGCTCTCTTTTGGCTTTATGAGCACCTGTGACGTCCACAGTAACTCTAAGCCATGACTCCCAGGCCTATCTCCTGGAATCCTGTCCCGCTGCCTTCTGGAATCTCCTCGGGGAGACCCCACAGGTACCCTGACTCCAGGCCAAACCTCCTTTCCTCTTTTTCTCTCCCCAGACACGCTCCTTCTAATTTTTTTTATGTTTTAATGAGTGATCCCACTGCCACTCAGCTACCCCACAGACCAAATTCCCTCTTATGTCCTCATCACCAGGACTTTAAAGTGCTTCACCCAGGGCTCCTCTTCAGAGCTTTTCCCCAAGCTCCAAATGTCACATCTTCAGTTACCAGATATTTCCTTTTAATCTTGTTTTGGCACCCAATTACTCTCTAAGACTACATGAAAGAATTCTAACCAAAGCACATGGACTGTAGGTACTATTATGGCTTAGAAATAAGGTATCCCCCCAACCGAAAGCTCAGGGTCAGCCACAGTAGCAGTGTTCAGAGGTGAAATGATTAGACTGTGAGACTTGTGACCTAATCTGTGGATCCATCCATTATGTGGGTTAATTATCTGAAAGGCCCACTGTACTGAGAGGAGTGTGGGCAGGTGGAGTGTAGCCGGGGACATGCCCTGGGGAATCACATCTTGTCCCCTGCGAACTGTCTCCTCCTGTCCCCTCCCCCGCCCCAAACTTCTGTCTGCCATGAGCTAGGAATGCTTCCCCCCTTGTTCCCTTCCACCTAGGCGTCCCACCTCATCTCAGGCTGGCAGCAATGGGTCAGCTGGCCCCAGACCAAACCTCCAAGCCAGGAGACCAGAGTGCATCTTCCCGTCCGGGTTGTTCTGGTCAGGCCTGTGGTAACTGTGGACTGACCCAGGGAGTAGGTGTTATGAGTGGATTGGACCCACAACGGTTTCCTAAATCCACAGATTCTGTCATTTTCAGAGCTCAAGACATTTCCTTCTGGATGGCCTGTTTCCAGCCTGCCCTCACCTAGAATGCAGTCTACTAGTGATTATTGAGATTCTCCAGCCGTCCTGGTCCTGCCCATTTGCACACCACAGCTAGCTCCTAGGCAGCCAGACCCATGGACCTCCTGCTGCCCACTGAGGAGAGAAGAGAGATTTTCTGAGGACCCTGTTAGAAGTCCACTCTTATTTTTTTAAGGACCTCACTCAGAGGGCATGTTTCAGGCAGTCCTTCACATGCATCTTTGAGAAATCAGACTCACAATGATTTTTGTGATTCTCTCCCAGGCTCCAATAACCACCGCTTTACTCCCTACTTCTGAGATCAACTTTTTAGCTTCTACTAAGAAGTAAAAAACTGCTATTTCTCTTTATGTGTCTGGCTTATTTCACTTAATATAATGTCTCCCATGAGCTAGTTTTAAATAGAAACTGCACAACAAATTCTTTTATGTCAGATTTAAATTTTATTCTGAAGAGATAATTCAAAATGATCACATATGTTTATGTAGGAAAATGTTCATTAAAATATTTATAGGACTAGAGATTATGTGAATGTTTAGCCCAAGTGGAGAGATTAAGTTTATTTAAGAGAGATGTAAGCTTATTGATCATCTCAATAGATGCAGAAAAAGCGTTTAACAAAATATAGCACCCCTACCTGTCAAAACAGTAGAAACACTAGTTATAGAAGGAACTTTGTAAAAGCATTGTAAAAGCTATCTATGCTAAACCCAAGGCAGCATCATTCTAAGTAGAGAAAGATTGAAAGCATTCATTCTAAAAACTGGAAGAAGACAGGGTGCCCCCTCTTTCACCACTTCTATGCAACTTCATCCTTGAAATTGCCAGAGCCATTTAACAAAAGAAATAAATTAAAGGTATACAAATAGGTCAAGAAGAATTCAAATCTCACTCTTTGCTGATAGGATCATGTCATTTTCTTAATTTTTTTATTAGAGCATTCTAGTTGTACATAGAAGTTGGGTTGATTTGGAAAAGATCCTACATGCATGGAATCTGATTTACTCCATTAAGTCCCCACCCCCCATCTCCCTCCCCTTCCCGCCCCCATTCTTCTTTCTCTACTGATCTTTATTTGGGTCATTTATCTGTTAATTTCTGACTGGTGCTTTCTACATATACATACAGGTGCAGTTCCCTTTTGTAGACTTCCATGTGCACATAACATGATCTGCATAAGACCTTTTACCTTTCCTCCCTACCCAAACCTCTCCACCCTCTCATTCTATTCTACTCCACTGATCTTCCCTGTATACTTAAGATAGCCAGTCCAACCCCACTTAATCAACTTCTTTCCTCTATTGCTCTGGCCATGATAATTTCAGCATTTTACAGGAATAGTTAACTTTTGCCTTTCTGAACACAGAGATCAAAATTGATGTAAAATGATAAAAACTCTACATTGGAAAACACCGAAGGCAACACCGACTGCTTCTGCAGATGATGACTTTGCTTTCTAAATTTTTTTTCTTAACATTTGCAATGAAAATAAACTTCTCCAAAATTCCTATGTTTACATAAAAGGACAACAGAAGACAGAGATTACTGAGAAAGTGAAAAATGACTTCACACCATGACGAGGTCGAATTGCTTTCTGTTGGCTTCTAGTAATTCTCTGGTTACTCCCACCCACCATCACCCCTGCAAATGTGTGCGGTTCCATGGGTCTGATTTCCTAAGACCAGTCCCACACGTTATCAGTCTCCAGGCTGCTTTTTATTCGGTATTATTTGCCATGTTGCTGCAGATTAACAAGCCTATTTGTGGTTCTCTCAGTCCATTATCATCATGGTCTTTTTTCTCTGTTTTGTAGCTATGACAACATTGGAAATGAGAAATCAATCATTTCTCACTGAATTCATCTTGTTGAAATTTTCCAACCACTTCAACCTACAGGGCTGGTTCTTCCTGCTCTTTCTGGTCATTTACCTGACCACTCTCCTGGGGAACATGCTCATAATAGTGACCTCCAGGGTCAGTCGTGCTCTCCACTCTCCAATGTACTTTTTCCTCAGCAATTTGAACTTCTTGGACGTCTGCTACACATCCACCACCCTCCCAGTACTGCTGGTGAACTTCTTCTGGGAAAAGAAGGTCATTTCTTATGAGGGCTGCCTTTCCTAGATCTTCTTCATGGTGACAAGTGCTGGCACAGAAGGTGTATTACTGGCTGTGTGGCCAGTATGACTGCTGTGTGGCCACCTGCCATGCTCCTCAGTACCCAGTCCTCATGAGTGTGAAGGTCTCTGTTGGCCTGGTGACTGGGTCCTCTCTGTGTGGGCTAATGAATATTTTCACACACATGGTGCTAGCTGTCACACTCACTCTGTGTGGCCCCCACCAGATCAGCCACTTCCTCTGTGACACCCCTTTGCTCCGGAAGCTCTCCTGCTCAGATATCTCTGTCAATGAGTCTGCGCTTCACGTTGTCAGTGCCACCATGGGCCTGAGCCCCTGCCACTTCACTGCAGGCTCCTACGCACTCATTATGGCGGCCATCCTAAGGATTCCCTGTGCCCATAGCAAGAGGAAGGCCATCTCCACCTGTGCGTCCTCCCTCACTGTCGTGGTTGTCTTCTATGGAAAAACCAACTTCCACTATGACGGGCCCAGAGAAGGCTGGACATGGACACTCTGGTCTCTGTGCTCTTCTGTGTGGTTACCTCCATGTTGAAGCTCATCATTCACAGCCTGAGAAGCAACGAGGTCCAGAGTGCCCTGAGGAAGCTGGCTGGGAGACAGACAGTATAATGTGATTAGAACTAGATGATGGTTTTATTCTAGGAAATGTCTTAGTTGTAGAAATATGTGAACTCTTCAGCAGCAATTACAAGAGCGCTCTCTCCATACACAGTGTCTCATGACCACTGTGGTGCCCCTCCAACCAGGGGAAGCACACTGTGCTAAGTATGTGACACATTGTGACCTCACCTGGGTTCTCTAATGCACAGGTATTTCAGAATATTTTTATTACTTTTCTCTCCAAAAAAAGCCTATACCCAAAGCAGTCAATCTCCTTTCCCCCAATATTGCCGCTCTAGCCAACACTAGTGAATGTGAAGTGCTATGTGCAATGTGACTTTGACTTGCATTTTCCTAATGGATCTTGATTTTAAGTTTTAAATAAACACCATTTCTGTGTTTTTCCTTCACATGTGGAAAGACCCATGTATACACTCGAGTTTCTGTGGATATTTGTAATTAAGTAATACCATATACGCCTTTTGGATCTGACTCCTTTCACTTAGGATGTTTGCAATTTTCAGTTATATTGTATCTTGTATAAGTATTTTAGTTTATTCCTCCTTATTGTGACTGATTTCCATCTTATGAAATTGCCACATTTTTTTGTTCATTTCCAACTGCATAGTAATTTTTACTTTGTGTCTGTGTGGGTGTTATACTGCAGATTGAACCCAGAGCCTCCTGCACACTAAACAATGTTCTACCACTAAGCCAAAGCCCAACCCTTTTAAAAATATTGTTTTGAGACAGGGTCTTGAAAATTTGCCCAGGTTGTCGCTGAATTTGTGATCCTCCTGCCTCAGCTTTTTGAGTAGCTAGATTACAGACCTGACTGGTCATTTTCACTTTTTGACTAATATGAATAAGATTCGTATATATAATAGGAACATTATATATAATATGAACATTATATGAACATTCATGTACAAATCATTGGTGGACAACTTTTTATTTATCTTGAGTTTGTAAGTAGGAATGGAAGAGGTGGATCGTTTACTCCATATTTAACTTTCTGAAGAAGTTCAAGATCATTTCCAGAAGAGTGGAACCAGTTTACCTTATTATGAAGAGTGGTGAATAAAGCTTCTGATTTCCTCACTCCCTTAACAACACATCATTATCATTCCTTTTATTGTGACGACCCTGGAATGTGTGAAGTGCTTCATCAAATGTGCTTTAGCTTTGCCTTTCCCATATGGCTAATCTTTCTTAGATCTTTTAGGAGTACTGTTAATGTGTCTCTCCTAAGCATGGGAAAAACCCCATTGTATTGTGGGAATTTTTAAGTTTTAGAGACTTACCTCTTTATCTAATACTTTTATTTTTATTTTTGTGCAGTAAAATACTACAAGACTTTCAAGTTTGTTGTCTTTTCTTCATCTGTGCCTGAAAAAGCTGTTTGATGACTCTTTTTTCCCCCTACTTTTAAACTCCATAGCAAACAATTTCTTCACCAGGTCATGAGCATCAGCAGGATCATAAAATTAAAGGTCACGAAGTCATAGAGGATTTGGTAATGGATCAGCCCTTAGCAGGAGTGAATGAGCTGAAGATAGTGGGAATGCTTTTAATATTGTGGCCTCTGATATCTGTCCATCTGGCAAAGTATGTAACATGAAGGAAAAACTTCATATGCCATGTGAAATCCATCCCAATAAGTGTACACCCACCCTGACCCCTTCTCTTTCTAGTGGGAAGGGAAGGCAGTCTTGAGGTTTCAGCCACTCAAAACTTCTTAGCAGAAATCTCACTCTGAACTTTCCTCACCCACATCCCAGTAGAGAGAGGACGCTGATCTTCTTGCTTCATGCTAGGAACAGGTGATTGCGAAGACATTAATGAATCCAACAGCAAATTAACTGCTCTCCATTGTTGCAGTTGAAATCAAGCCGTTGCCCTTGAGTTGTGTTTGCACACTGAGGAGTCCCAGAGCAGCTGCAGAGGAAAGGCACAATGCATAATCCCAACAGGTCAGCCCCAGACCTCTATAAATGTCCGTCACAGCAAAATGAACTGTGAGAGATAAGAGAATTTTGACTCCTTCATGAGCCCACAGATATGCGACAGGAAACTCTCAAAATAACAGGTCGGTTTTGTGGTGAATGGAGACCAACAGCCAGTTTTACCAAGAGCTTACTTTGCAGCCCAGGTGCTAGTATGGAGAGCAGCAAGGGCCACACAAAAACCAGAAATCTACACCTCTCTGTGAGAGTTGCTGGTAAATAGTTTATTTACCATCACAATTTTCAAAAACACTATCCCAGAATCAGGATATACCTACACCTTAAAAACATATTACACAATATTGTACATATTTTCATTACCATTTTGATGGCATTTATGTAATGACCTATCATAGCAACTTTTCTATGTGTGTCTAAGTTTCCACAATACTACTTGTATTGCCAGAGTAGAAATAACTTCAGAGGTTATCACAAAACCTGAGGGATTTAGCATGATGCCTCCAGTACTGGAACAAAACCCAAAACATAACCAGAAACTCTGGGATGCCTAAATTCCTTAAGTGAGATGATGAGTGTGGAAAATTACTTATGGTAAACAATAGATAATGCTAAGTGTTAATCCTCTGCTTTTGATGAGCAGGACAGAAAGGAATAATTTTTAGGGAGAAAGTATAAGGACACATTCCCATTATGATACAATATAGCATAACAATAGACCTACCAAAATATCTGTTTAAATAAAAATCATTATTGTAGAAGAAGTTATGTTTAGAAACGTATTCATTCACTAACTAGGGGTTTTCATCTTTATCTTACAACACATGGATGCTTGGGGAGGGGAGTTGCAAGCAATTTATTAACTGTAATAAATCCCTGAAGCTTGTGAGTAATCTACTTTATACGCAACCCCCCTCCTTTAGAAATATTATATTTTGGGGTCACTCATAACTGACTTCATTCTCAGTCACCTGACTTTGAGATGACTGATTGGTAAAGAAAGATGCAGAGGTGCTTGTTCTGTGGGAACTGAGCCAATGGTCTCCATAAGGGATATGTTAAGGAGACAGGAGACACTGAGTTCCTAAGAAGCCGCTGCGCTATGCTGCCTCACTTATGCCCACAGAGGCTTTATTTTTCTCAGCAAGAAATCTGCACCAGAACTACTGAACAGAAATGTCCTCTCACCTCTGTCAAGTCTCTGTTAGATCCTTTAGGTCCCACACAGTACCTTCTTTAAAGAATCTTTTAAAAACTCTGCTCCATGGATGTACTTGACAGACCTTCTTCATTCTTCATAGCTTTACTGAGTGCACATTTACACAAGGTGTTGCCCTAGTGTTTAGAACACAATTGAGAGGCCCAACTAGGACCTGGAGGAGCGCATATTCAAGATGGAATGAGGGGATTTGAAAAGTATTAAGTGCTCCATTTCCAGAGCTGCCCAAGCAAACACTAAGGGAAAATAATGATAATTTGTAGACTACATAGAATTGTTACCAAGTTTACTGCACATATTGAGTTCATCTTTTCATTAGATTGTAAGTTGGTTGAAGGACAGTGTCAGAGACCAGCTCCAACAGGGGGTCTCAGGAGACAAACAGATGGTGAGGAGTCGGCGAAAGAGGGGGTGGAGAAACAACACAGACACCAAAGTGAAGGTGTTGATCCCAATCTTTACTTGTAAAGTTGATCATATATCCTTTTCATTTTGGCAGGATTACAGTACTTTGTGGTTACAAAACAGGAATCATTATTCAAACAAAACAAACTAATACGTAACTACAATTAGAATAGAAGAATGTATCTTGGCTTATGCATAAGCAAGCATTTGTACTTTCAGTTCGAGTTTTGCTTTGAGCTGTTTCTGCTTAGTTAACTTTTAATAATAGTTACAAATGTCCCAAACTATTGGCCTATACATTTACTATTCTTTCTTGACTTACTGACTGGAACCGGTGCCATGGTTATGGCAAGAAGTTGATTTGTTATTATTTGTAATCAAACAAAAGTAAGAGCACATACCATTGTGCACAGAAACAAGAACAAGTTGCCCAGTACTAAGCACTAATCTATCGTCTTAACATTAATTTTCCTTCTCTAGATTTTAAATTAATTTCTCAAAAACTTTTTTTTACAGAAATACATGGAGTTTTTCTTTAGACATTAACAATTTACACTCCACAGCTGAATCATTGCATTTAGAGCAAACAGGTCTATGCTTTAGAAATAGTTGCATTAATTGGGAAAGTCATGATTTTTCCTTATACTTAATAGTCATATGAGAAATCAGAACTATACTTATTAAAGGAATACAAAAACAAATCAGCCCATTCCCAGAAACATACTGCGCTCCTCCAGAAGATAGAAGCCTTGTGCCATCCACCTCAGTAGGGCCTTGCCATTGCCTGAGTCAGAGGAGGGGCGCAGCAGGACAGCGATCAGATCTTATCCTCTTTGGGTTTCTTAGTAGATCTGGCTTAGGACTAAATTAGACCCTGTATAGGAACAAAATTGGTTTGAATTGAAACTAACCACTACCAAGAAAAGAAATTTTAAAATCCTAAATGGAAAAGAGAATTTTTTATTTTGAAGACTTTTATAACTAGAAGGCTCTGACATATTGTAAGAGGTAATAATTTGTCTTCCCTTTCCCCTTTATGGTAGAAGAAGCACAGGTAAAATAAAAAGAACTGAAAGAGCTGGCACAGTGGTGCAAGCCTATAACCCAGTAGCTCAGGAGGCTGAGGCAGGAGGATAGTGAGTTCAAAGACAGCCTCAGAAAAAACAAGGCACCAAGAATCTCAGTGAGACCCTGTCTCTAAATAAAATATAAAATAGGGCTGGGGATGTGGCTCAGTGGTCAAGCCCCTGAGTTCAGTCTCCGGAAACTTCCCCCCTACACCCCGGCCCCAAAGAAAGAGAACTGAAAGAGATGTTAAATGCTGAATTGAGTGCTGAATCTCCAACACAGGAGGGAGGCTTTTTTCTGGTGAATTTGTTAAGATTTTAAACCTACCAGTTAGGGGTAAGGGCATCCCTACATGTTAGGTTAAAGAGCCCAGCCTTCCCCAAAGTGTGTCCTTGGACCAGCATCACTGGGAACACTTGGAACTCACTGACTGAGGCCAACTGTTCTGCACAATGACCAATGATCTTTTCCTTGGCTCCAAGCACCCACACCACATGGAAGGATATGAGGACAACTCTGGGCCAGGCCAGATAGCTCATAGATTTCACAGTAATAAATTTACATTGCCACAAGCACCTGAAATCATTCAGATATTTTTATGAATAAATTGATCTTGTACTGTGTGTGTGTGTGTGTGTGTGTGTGTGTGTGTGTGTTTGTGTTTTAAGCAATTTACTGGGCAACATAAAAATTGAATTTAAAAATTTTAATCATTGCTTGTGCTATTGAGATCAAATAGGAATCATTGTTTCCCTAATGTGCATAAGGGTTTTCATGATCACACCATTCTTCCTCGTTTGGGACATGCCCGATTTTTTTTTTTTTTTCGTTTTAGGAAATGAATCCCTAAGGTTAGTCAGCAAAACATTTCATTTATTGCCAAAGCAAAAAAAAAGGTCTTCTTTAAGACTCTAGAATTATTTATTATATTTTGTTTATATTTAGATTTTAAAATTAGTTGTGCTTAACTGAAGCACCGACTTTCTATTGAAATTTAAAAACTTTAAGCTTCTTAAGGCCCTGAGATTTGGAATTTTAATGAAAGCTGTGTTGGCCTATTAATCATGTGCAATGAATTATTAGAACGAAAGACAAGAATATCTGGGCATTGAAGATAATAAGACAGTTTACTAATATATGGTATTATCATCAGGTAACAAAGTATCACTACAAATAATAGTTATTACATGATAAATTTTCTGAGTCAATTTCTTTTTTGTTTCTTAAATCATAATTGTTAATACATATTAAATGTACAAATTAATGTACATTATGCAAATTAAAGGGATTCATTGGTGTTTCCCTTCTTGCATTAATATATTGTGCATTAATTTCAATTCTTTTTTCTGTAAAATGGGGATAATAGGTTATCTTATAGGTTGTTGTGTAAACCAAATAAGTTAATGCATGTAAAAGTCTTATAGGCATTTAATAAGTGTTAGGTATTTTTATCTAATGTGTGTCTCTATTCGTTACTCAATTTAAAAAATCCTGATTGGACTTAGGTATGAAAATATTCATTTATTCAAAAAACTTCACTGAGTTTTGATAGAATAGATTATCCGAAATTCAATCTAATTTTTAAAGAAAACATGCAACTTTTAAACTACATTAAACAAGGTTTTTAAAGTCAGGTATTTATGTGTATTGAAGCAATCTAAGAAGACTCAAACTCAAATTATTTTTCTATGAACTATGCCCTAGATGATTATGATGATTATGGTTATTATTATTGCAGAGCAGAGGGTTTACGATTAAGTTGATCTAATTTCTATGCTGCTGGAAACGGGGGTGCAAATGGACCTTACAGAGAAAAGATGTTGGAGACTTGGGTGCAGAAGGAGTGTTCCAGAAGGGAGATGTTGGAGACAGTCGTGCAGAAGGACTGTTGCAGAGAGCAGATGTTGGAGACTGGGGTGCATAAGGATCGTTGCAGAGAGCAGAGGTTAGAGACAGGGGTGCAGAAGGACGGTTGGAGAGAGCAGAGGTTGGGAACTGAGGTGCAGAAAAACAGTTATGGAGAGCAGAGGTAGATTCTGGGGTGCAGAAGGATTGTTGAAGAGAGCAGAAGTTGGAGACTGAGTTGCAGAAGAATCGTTGAAGAGAGTAGAGGTGGAGACTGGGCTGCTGAAGGATCCTTACAGAGAGAAGAGGTGAGAGACTGCGGTGCAGAAGGACTCTTACAGAGAGCACAGTTTGGAGACTGGGGTGCAGAAGGAATGTTGCAGAAAAAAGAGGTTGGAGACTGGGGTGCAGAAGGACTGTTTCAGAGAGCAGAGGTTGGAGACTGAGATGCAGAAGTATTGTTATACAGAGCAATTTTTGGGAACTGGGGTGAAGATTTATGATACAGAAAGCAGAGGTATGAGACTGGGTTGCAGAAGGACCAATACAGAGAGCAGAGGTTGCAGACTGGCGTGCAGAAGGACTGTTTCAGAGATCAGAGTTTGGAGACTGGGGTGCATAAGGCCTGCTACAGAGAGCAGAGGTTGGAGACTGTGTTGCAGAAGGACTGTTATAGAGAGCAGAGTTTTGAGGCTGGGTTAAAGAAGGATCTTACAGAAAGCAGTGGTTGGTGACTGTGGTGCAGGACGAATGTTACAGAGAGCAGTGATTAGAGACTGGGGTGCAGAAGGATCGTGCAGAGAGCAGAGATTTCAGCCTGAGGTGCAGAAGGACTGTAACAGAGAGAAGAGGTTGGAGACTGAGTTGCAGCAGGGCTGTTACAGAGAGCAGAGTTTGGTGACTGAGGTGCAGAAGGACTGTTACAGAAACAGAGGTTGGAAATTGGGGTACAGAGCGACTGTTACAGAGAGCAGAGTTTGGAGACTGCGGTATAGAAAGACTGTAAAGGAGAGCAGAGGTTTCAGAATACGGTGCAGAAGGACTGTTACAGAGAGCAGATTTTGGAGTCTGGGTTGCAGAACAATTGTTATAGAGAGCAGAGGTTGGACACTGGGGTGCAGAAGGATTGTTACAAAGAGCAGAGGTTGGAGACTGGGGTGCAGAAAGACTGTTACACAGAGCAGAGGTTTAAGACTGGGGTGTAGAATGACTGTTGCAGAGAGCAGAGGCTGGAGACTTGGGTGAAGAAGGACTGTTTCCAAAAACAGAATTTGGAGACTGAGGTGCAGAAGGACTGTTGAGAAGAGGAGATGTTGGAGACTGGGGTGCAGAAGGATCATTGCAGAGAGGAGAGGTTGGAGACTGAGGTGCAAAAAGACTGTTACAGAGAGCAGAGTTTAGAGACTGGGGTGCAGATGGCCTGTTACATAGAGCAGAGTGTGGAGACAGGCTCCAGAAGAACAGTTACAGATCACAGAGTTTGGATACTGGGTTGAAGAAGGATCTAACAGAGAGAAGATGGTGGGGACCCAGGTGCAGAAGAACTGTTACAGAGAGTAGAGGTTGAAGACTGAGGTGTAAAAGGATCGTAGCAGAGAAAAGCGTTTTAAGACTGAGGTGCAGAAGCACTGTTGCAGAGACCACTGGTCGGAGACTGAGGCGCAGAAGGACTGTTGCAGAGAGCAGTTGTCAGAGACTGGGGTGCAGAAGTCTTGTTATAAAGAACAGACTTTGGATACTGGGGTGCAGAAGGCCTGTTACGGAGAGGAGAGTTGGGAGAAGGCGTGCAGAAGGACTGTTAGAGAGGGCAGAGTTGGGAGACTGGGTTGCAGAAGGATCTTACAGAGAGCAGATGTTGGAGACTGAGGTGTAGAATGATCATTGCAGAGAGAAGAGTTTGGAAACTGGGGTTCAGAAGGCCTGTTACAGAGAGCAGGGTTTGGAGACTGGGGTGCAGAAGGCCTGTTACAGAGAGCAGAGGTTGAAGACTGGGGTGCAGAAGGACTATTAAAGTTAGGAGACTGGGTGGCAGAAGTTTGTTACATAGAGCAGACTTTGGAGACTGAGGTACAGGAGGACTGTTACAGAGAAAAGTGGTTGCAGACTGGGGTCAGATAGATCGTGTAGAGAGAAGAGGTTTCAGACTGAGGTGTAGATCGACTGTTACAGAGAGTAGAGGTTGAAGTCTGGGGTGAAGAAAGATTGTAGCAGAAAGCAAAATTTTTAGACTGAGGTGCAGAAGGACTTTTGCAGAGTGCAGATGTTGGAGACTGTGGTGCACAAGGTGCTTGTCAGAGAGCAGAAGTTGGAGACTGCAGAACAAAAGGACTATTGCGGGGAGCAGAGGTTTGAGACTAGGGTACAAAAGGACTTTTTCAGAGAGCAGATGTTGGATACTGTTGTTCAGAAGGTCTATTGCAGAGAGCATAAGTTGGAGAACGGGTTGCAGAAGGACTTTTGCAGAGAGCAGAGGATGAAGACTGAGGTTCAGATAAACAGACAAAGAAAGCTGAGGTTGGAGACTGGCGTGAAAAAGGACCTTTACAGAGAGCAGAATTTGGAGACTGCGGTACAGAAGGACTACAGAGAGCAGAGGTTGCATACTGGGGTTCAGAAGGACTTGTGCATAGAGCAGAAGTTGGAGATTTGGTGCAGAAGGAACTGTTGCAGAGAGCAGAGGTTGGAGACTGAGGTGCAGAAAGACTGTTATAGAGAGCAGAGGATTGAGACAGGGGTGCAGAAGAAATGATTCAAAAAGCAGAGGTTGAAGACTGGGGTACAAGAGGACCATTAGAGAGAGCATAGGTTGGAGTCTTTAGTACTGAAGGACTCTTACAAAGATCAGAGGTTTGAAACTGGGGTGCAGAAGGACTGTTTTTGAGAGTAGATGATGAAGACTGGGGTCCAGAAAAACTGTAGCAGAGAGCAGACGTTGGAGACAAAGGTTAAGAAGGACAGTTACACAGAGTAGAGATTGGAGACTGGAGTGCAGAATGACTGATAGAGAAAGCAGAGTTTGGAGATTCGGGTGCAGAAGTATCCTTACAGAGAGCAGAGTTTCGAGATTGCAGTACAGAAGGACTCTTACAGAGAGAAGAGTTTGGAGACTGGGGTGGAGAATGACTGTTACAGATAGCAGATGTTGGAGACTGAGGTGCAGAATGACTGTTGTAGAGAACAGAAGTTGGAAACTGGTTTACAGAAGGACCATTGCAGAAAGTAGAGGTTAGAAAATAAGTTTCAGAAGGATCTTACCGAGAGCAGAGTTTTGACACTGAGGTGCAGAAGGACTGTGGCAGAGAGAAAAGGTTGGAGATTGACGAGCTGAAGGACTGAAGTTGACAGCAGAGGTTGGAGTCTAAGGTGCAGAAAGACTGTTACAGAGAGCACAGGTTTGAGACTGGATTTCAGAAGAACTGATACAGAAAGCAGTGTTTCAAGACTGGGGTGCAGAAGGCCCCTTACAGAGAGCAGAGGTTGGAGACTGGGGTGGAGATTGACTGTTGTAGAGAGCCGAGGATGGAGACTGGGGTGCAGAAGGACTATTGCAGAGAGCAGAGTTTGAAGACTGGTTGCAGAAGGACTGTTTCAGAGAACAGAGGTTGCAGAGTGAGGTGCAGAATGACGGTGACAGAGAGCAGAGTTTGGAGACTGTGGTGCAGAAGGATTGATATAGAAAGTAGAGGTGGGAGACTGGGTTGCAAAAGGTCTCTTACAGAGAACAGAGGTTGAAAAGTGCATTACAGAAGGACTGTTGTAGAGAACAAGGTTGGAGACTGGGGTTAAGTGGTACCAATGCAGAAAGCAGAGGTTGGAGACTGGGGTGCAGAAGGAATGTAACCGAGAGCACAGGTTAGAGACTGAGGTGCAGAAGGACTGTTACAGAAAGCAGAGGTTGAAATTGGGGTGTAGAAGGACCTTTACAGACAGCTGAGTTTGGAGACTGCCGTACAGAAGGACTGTTACACAGAGCAAATCTTGGAGACTGGGGAGCAGCAGGACTGTTGCAGAGGACAGAAGTTGAAGACTGGGGTGGAGAAGGAATGTTACAGAGAGCAGAGTTTGGAAACTAGAGTGCAGAAGGATCTTACAGAGAGCACACTCTGGAGACTGTGGTGCAAAGGACTGTTGCACACAGCAGAAGTTGGAGACTGGGGTCCAGAAGGATCATTGGAGAGAGTAGATTTTAGAGACTGAGGTGCAGATGGACTGTTACAGAGAGCAGAGTTTGGAGACTGAGCTGCAGAAGGACAGTTACAGAGAGCAGAGTTTGGAGACTAGTTTGCAGAAGGACTGTTACAGAGAGCAGAGGATGGAGACTGGGGTTCAGATGGATCTTTCAGAGAGCAGAGTTTGGAGACTGGGGTACAAAAGGAACTTTGCAGAGAGCAGATGTTGGATATTGGGATGGAGAAGAATCGTTGCAGAGAGAAGAGGTTGTAGACTGGAGTGCATAAGGATCTTACAGAGAGCAGAGGTTGGTGACGAGGGTTCAGAAGGACTGTTGCCGAGAGCAAAGATTAGAGGCTGGGGTGGAGAAAAATCATTACAGAGAGAAGAGGTTGGAGACTGGGGTTCTGAAGGCCTGTTACAGAGAGCAGATTCGAGACTTGGTTGCAAAAATCCTGTTACAGAGAGCAGAGGTTGGAAACTATTCTGCAGAAGGACTGTTACAGAGAGCATAGTTTGGAGACTGGGTTGCAAAAGAGTCTTACAGAGAGCAGAGGTAGTAGACTAAGGTGCAGAAGGATCCTTGCAGAGAAAAGAGTTTTTAGACTGAGTTGATGAAGGACTGTTGCAGAGAGCAGAAGTTGGAGACTGATGTGCAGATGGACTGTTGCAGAGTGCAGAGGTTGGAGACTGGGGTGAAGAAGAGTCGGTGCAGAGAGCAGAGGTTGGCGACTGGTGTGCAGAAAGATTGTTACAGAGAGCAGAGTTGTGAGACTGGGTTGGAGAAGGATCCTACAGAGAGCATAGGTTGAATAATCAGGTGCAGAAAGACTGATATAGAGAGTAGATGTTGGAGACTGAGGTGCAGAAGTAACGTTGCAGAATACAGAGTTTTGAGACTGAGATGCACAAGGATTGTTACAGAGAGTAGAGGTTGGAGACTGGGGTGCAGAAAGACGGTTGCAGATAGCGGATTTTGGAGACCTGGGTGCATAAGTACTGTTATAGAGAGCAGAGGTTGGAGACTGGGATGCAGAAGGACTGTTACAGAGAGCATAGTTTGGAGACTGGGTTGCAGAAGAGTCTTACAGAGAGCGGAGGTAGTAGACTAAGGTGCAGGAGGATCCTTGCAGAGAAAAGAGTTTTTAGACTGAGTTGCTGAAGGACTGTTGCAGAGAGCAGAAGTTGGAGACTGATGTGCAGATGGACTGTTGCAGAGTGCAGAGGTTGGAGACTGGGGTGAAGAAGGGTCGGTGCAGAGAGCAGAGGTTGGCGACTGGTGTGCAGAAAGATTGTTACAGAGAGCAGAGTTGTGAGACTGGGTTGGAGAAGGATCCTACAGAGAGCATAGGTTGAATAATCAGGTGCAGAAAGACTGATATAGAGAGTAGATGTTGGAGACTGAGGTGCAGAAATAACGTTGCAGAATACAGAGTTTTGAGACTGAGATGCACAAGGATTGTTACAGAGAGTAGAGGTTGGAGACTGGGGTGCAGAAAGACGGTTGCAGATAGCGGATTTTGGAGACCTGGGTGCATAAGGACTGTTATAGAGAGCAGAGGTTGGAGACTGGGATGCAGAAGGACTGTTACAGAGAGCATAGTTTGGAGACTGGGTTGCAGAAGAGTCTTACAGAGAGCAGAGGTAGTAGACTAAGGTGCAGGAGGATCCTTGCAGAGAAAAGAGTTTTTAGACTGAGTTGCTGAAGGACTGTTGCAGAGAGCAGAAGTTGGAGACTGATGTGCAGATGGACTGTTGCAGAGTGCAGAGGTTGGAGACTGGGGTGAAGAAGGGTCGGTGCAGAGAGCAGAGGTTGGCGACTGGTGTGCAGAAAGATTGTTACAGAGAGCAGAGTTGTGAGACTGGGTTGGAGAAGGATCCTACAGAGAGCATAGGTTGAATAATCAGGTGCAGAAAGACTGATATAGAGAGTAGATGTTGGAGACTGAGGTGCAGAAATAACGTTGCAGAATACAGAGTTTTGAGACTGAGATGCACAAGGATTGTTACAGAGAGTAGAGGTTGGAGACTGGGGTGCAGAAAGACGGTTGCAGATAGCGGATTTTGGAGACCTGGGTGCATAAGGACTGTTATAGAGAGCAGAGGTTGGAGACTGGGATGCAGAAGGACATATATAGAAAGCAGAGATTGGAATCTGGGGTGCAGAAAGACCGTTACAGAGAGCAGATGTTGGATTCTGTAGTACAGGAGGACAGTTACAGAGAGCAGAGGTTTTAGACTGGGGTGCAGAAGGACTGTAAAAGAGAGCTTATGTTGGTAACTAGGTTGCCGAAGAACTGTTGCAGAGAGCAGATGTTGTAGACTGGGGTGGAGAAGTACTGTTGTGGAGAGCAGAGGTTGGAGAGTGGGGTGCAGAAATACTGTTACACAGAGCAGAGGTTGGAGACAGCGGTGCAGAAGAATCTTATAGAGAGCAGAATTTGGAGACTAAGGAGCAGACGGACTGTTAAAGAGAGCAGAGTTTGGAGACTGAGGTGTAGATGGACTGTTACAGATAGCATAGTTAGGAGACTGGGGTGAAGAAGGTTCGTTCCAGACAGCAGAATTTTCAGGCTGAGGTGCAGAAGGACTTTTGCAGAGAGCAGAGGTTGGAGACTGGGTTGTAGAAGGACTGTTACAGAGAGCAGAGTTTTGAGATTCAGGTGTAGAAGGACTGTTACAGCAAGCAGAGTTTGGAAATTGGGATGCCGAAGGACCGTTAAAGAGAGCAGAGGTTGAAGACTGCAGCATAGGACTGCTACCATTAGCAGAGGTTTGAGACTAGGGTGCAGAAGGACTTTTACAGAGAGCAGAGGTTGGAAATTGGGGTGTAGGAGGACCGTTACAGAGAGCAGGGGTTGGAGACTGCGGTACAGAAAGACTGTTTTTTTTTTTTTTTTTTGGTGTTCATAGTGGCTTTATTCACAATAGTCAAAAACTGGAAACAAACAAATGTTCTTTAACAGTAAATGGACAAGAAAACTGTAGTATATTCATAAAGTGAAATATTACTCAGTGAAGAATTAGGATAAACTCTAATACATATGAACTTCAAGAACACATTGAATGAAAGAATCCAGACACAAAAGGGCAAATACTGTGATTCCATTTATATATGATTTTAGAAGAGGCAAACTAATCTATAATCATAGAAATACCATCAGTGCTTGCTAGGGCCAGAGTTGAGGGTAGGTGGATATTGCATGGGAGGAAGCAGGAGGGGCTTTGAGAAGAAGTTCTTTTTTTTTTTATTAGTTGTTCAAATCATTACAAGGCTCTTGACATATCATATTTCAAACATTAGTTTCAAGTGAGTTATGAACTCCCATTTTTACCCCAAATACAGATTGCAGAATCACATTGGTTACACATACACATTTTTACATAATGCCATACTAGTAACTGTTGTATTCTGCTATCTTTCCTATCCTCTACTATCCCCCATCCCCCCCATTTCTCTTAATATCTCGTCTACTGTAATTCATTTCTCTCCTTGTTTTTTTTTCCTCCTTTCCCCTCACAACCTCTTATATGTAGTTTTTTATAACAATGAGAGTCTCTTTCCATTTCCATGCAATTCCCCTTTTCTCTCCCTTTCCCTCCCACCTCGTGTCTCTGTTTAATGTTAATATTTTCTTCCTGCTCTTCCTCCCTGCTCTATTCTTAGTTGCTCTCATTATATCAAAGAGTTTAGAAACTGGAGTGCAGAAGGATCTTATAGCGAGCAGAGGTTGGAGACTGTGGTTCAGAAGGACTGTTGCACAGAGCAGAAGTTGGAGACAGGGGTCCAGATGGATCATTGCAGAGAGCAGATTTTAGAGACTGAGGTGGAGATGGACTGTTACAGAAAGCAGAGTTCGGAGACTGAGGTGCAGAAGGACAGTTACAGAGACCAGAGTTTGGAGACTGGTGTGCAGAAGGACTGTTACAGAGAGCAGAGGTTGAAGACTGGGGTTCAGAAGGATCTCACAGAGAGCAAAGTTTAGAGACTAGAGTGCAAAAAAACTGTTGCAGAAAGCAGATGTTCGAGACTGTGATAGACAAGAATCGTCGCAGAAAGAAGAGGTTGGAGACTGGAGTGCATAAGGATCTTACAGAGAACAGAGTTTGGTGACTAGGGTGCAGGACTGTTTCCTAGAGCAGAGGTTGGAGACTGGGGTGGAGAAAAATCATTGCAGAGAAAAGAGGTTAAAGACTGGGGTTCTGAAGGCCTGTTACATAGAGCAGAGGTTAGAGACTGGCTTGTAAAATTCCTGTTACAGAGAGCAGAGGTTGGAAACTATTCTGCAGAAGGACTGTTACAGAAAGCAGAGTTTGGAGACTGGGTTGCAGAAGGGTCTTACAGAGAGCAGAGGTAGTAGACTGAGGTGCAGAAAGATCGTTGCAGAGAGAAGAGTTTTTAGACTGAGTTGCTGAAAGACTGTTGAAGAGAGCAGATGTTGGACACTGGTGTGCAGAAGGACTGTTGCAGAGAGCAGAGGTTGGAGACTGGGGTGAAGAAGGATCGGTGCAGAGAGCAGAGATTGGAAACTGGTGTGCAGAAAAACTGTTACAGAGAGCAGAGTTTGGAGACTGGGTTGGACAGACTGAGATGTAAAAGGACTGTTACAGAGAGCAGAGGTTGGAGACTCAGGTGCAGAAGGAGTGTTACAGGGAGCAGATTTTAAAGACTGTGTTGCAGAAGGATCTTACATAGAGCAGTGTTTGGACACTGAGGAGCGGAAGGATTGTTGCAGAGAGCAGATTTTTCAGACTAAGATGCAGAAGGACTGTTGCAGAGAGCAGATGTTGGAGACTGGGGTGCAGAAGGATGGCTACAGAGAGCAGAGGTTGGAAACTGGCTTGCAGAAGGCCTGTTACAGAGAGCAGAGTTTTGAGACTCGTTTGCAGAAGGACTGTTACAGAGATCAGAGTTTTGTGACTGGGTTTCAGAAGGATCCTACAGAGAGCAGAGGTTGGAGAGTGAGGTGGAGAAGAGCTGTTGCAGAGAGCAGAGTTTGGAGAATAGGTTACAGAAGGACTGTTGCAGAGAGTAGATGTTGGAGACTGTTGTTCAGAAGGACTGTTTTATAGAGCAGAGGTTGGAGAATGGGGTGCAGAAAGACTTTTGTAAAGAGCAGAGGTTGGAGACTGAGGTGCAGAAGGACTGTTACAGAGAGCAGAGGTTGGAGACTGTTGTGAAGAAGGACTGATAAAGAAAGCAGAGGTTGGAGACTGGGGTGCAAAAAAACCTTTACGGAGAGCAGAGTAATGAGACTTCGGTACAGAAGGACTGTTCCAGAGACCAGATTTTGGATATTGGAGAGCAGAAGGACTGTTGCAGAGGACAAAGGTTAGAGACTGGGGTGCAGCTGGACCGTTGTAGAAAGCAGAGGTTGGAGACTAGGGCGCAGATGTAATTTTACAGAGAGCAGAGTTTGGAAACTGTGGTGCAGAAGGATATTACAGAGAGCAGAGGTTGGAGACTGAGGTTCAGTACGACTCTTACAGAGAGCAGAGTTTGGATACTGGGGTGCAAAAGGACTGATAAAGAAAGAAAAGATTGTAGTTTGGGGTGAAGAAAGAAGGTATCAGAGAGCAGAGGTTGGACTGCAGTACAGAAAGTCTGTTACAGAGAGCAGAGGTTGAAGACTGGGGTGCAGAAAGACTGTTGAAGAGATCAGATGTTGGTAACTACGGTGCAGATGGACTGTTGCAGAGAGCAGAGGTTGGAAACTTGGGTGCAGAAGGACTGTTGCAGAGAGCAGAGTTTGTTGACTGAGGTGCAGAAGGACTGTTACAGAGAGAAGAGGTTTGAGACTGTGCTGCTGAAGGACTGTTAAAGACAGCAGAGTTCAGAGACTGGGTTCCTGAAGAATCTTACAGTGAGCAGAGGTTGGAGACTGAGGTGCATATGGATTGTTACAGAGAGCAGTGGTTGGAGACTGGGGTGCAGAAGGATCTTGTAGAGCAGAGGTTTCATACTGAGGTGCAGAAACACTGTTACAGAGAGCAGAGGTTGGAGACTAAGGTGTAGAAGGACTGTTACAGAGAGCAGAGTTAGGAGACTGAGGTGCAGAAGGACTGTTACATAAAGAAGAGGTTTGAAATTGGGGTGCAGAAGGACCATTACTGAGAGCAAAGTTTGGAGACTGCGGTATAGAAGGACTGTTACAGAGAGCATAGATTGGATACTGGGGTCTAGAAGGACTGTTACAGAGAGCACAGGTTGCAGATTGAGATGCAGAAAGATCTTGGAGAGCAGAGGTTTCAGACAGAGGTGCAGAAGGACTGTTACAGAGAGCAGAGTTTGGAGACTGAGGTGCAGAAGGACTGCTACAGAAAGCAGAGGTTTGAAATTGGGGTGCAGAAGGACCGTTACAGAGAGCAGAGTTTGGAGACTGCGGTATAGAAGAACTGTTACAGAGAGCATAGGTTTAAGACTGGGGTTCAGAAAGACTGATACAGAAAGCAGAGTTTAGAGACTAGGGTGCAGAAGGACCTTTACAGAGAGCAGAGGTTGGAGACTGCGTTACTTAAGGACTGTTACAGAGAGCAGGTATTGGAGACTGGGGAGCAGAAGAACTGTTGCAGAGGACAGATGATGAAGACTGGGGTGCCCCATGACACTTGCAGAAATCAGAGGTTGGAGTCTGGGGTGGAGAAGGAATGTTAGAGAGAGCAGAGTTTGGAAGCTGTAGTGCAGAAAGATGTTACAAAGACCAGAGGTTGGAGACTGTGGTGCAAAAGGACTGTTGCAGAGAGCAGACATTGGAGACTGGGGTCCAGAAGGATTGTTGCAGAGTGGAGAGTTTGGAGACTGTGGTTCAGAAAGACTGTTGTAGGAAGCAGAGGTTGAAGACTGGGATGCTGATGGTTCTTACAGAGAGTAGAGGTTGGAGACTGTGGTGCAAAAGGACTGTTGCAGAGAGCAGAGGTTTGCGATTGGTGTTGAGAGGAATTGTTGCAGAGTGAAGAGGTTGGAGACTGGGGTGCAGAAGGCCTGTTACACAGAGCCGAGTTTGGAGACTGGGTTTCAGAGGGCTTGTTACAGAGATCAGAGGTTGGAGACTGTTTTGCAGAAGGACTGATACAGAGTGCAGAGTTCAAATACTGGGATGCAGAAGGATCTTACAGAGAGCAGAGGTTGGAGACTGAGGTGCAGGAGGACTGTTACAGTGAGCAGTAGCTGGAGACTCGGGTGCAGAAAGATCGTGCAGAGACCAGAGGTTTCATACTGAGTTGCAGAAGGACTGTTACAGAGAGCAGAGGTTGGATACTGAGGTGCACAAGGACTCTTACAGAGCGCAGAGGTTGGAGACTGAGGTGCAGAAGGACTGTTACAGAGAGCAGAGTTTGGAGACTGAGGTGCAGAAGGACTGCTACAGAGCAGAGGTTGCAAATTGGGCTGCAGAAATACCAATACCGAGAGCAGAGTTTGGAAACTGTGGTATACAAGGACTGTAACAGAGAGCAGAGTTTGAAGACTGAGGTGCAGAAGGACTATTACAGAGTGCAGATGTTGGAGACTGTGGTGCAGAAGGACTCTTATAGAGAGCAGATATTGGGGACTGGGGTGGAGAAGGAATGTTACAGAGAGCAGAGTTTGGAAACTGGGGCGCAGAAAGATCTTACAGAAAGCAGAGGTTGGAGATTGATGTGCAGTAGGATTTTCACAGAGAGCAGAGTTTGGAGACTGGGGTGCAGAAGGACTGATAGAGAAAGGAGAGAATGGAGTTTGTGGTTAAGAAAGACGGTAACAGAGAGCAGAGGTTGGCGACTGCAGTACAGAAGGACTGTTGCAGAAGTAGAGGTTGGACACTAAGGTGCAGAAGGACTGTTACAGAAAGACGAGGTTGGAGACTGTCGTGCTGAAGGATTGAAACAAAAAGCAAAGGTGGGAGACTGGGGTGCAGAAGAACTGTTACAGAGAGCAGATGTTGGAGACTGGATTGCAAAAGGACTGTTAAAGAGAGCAGAGGTTAGAGACTGGGGTGCTGAAGGACTGTTGCAAAGAGCAGAATTTGGAGAGTGGGATGGTGAAAAATTGTTGCAGAGAGAAGATTTTGGAGTTTTCAGACTGAGGTACAGATGGACTGTTGCAGAGAGCATATGTTAAGGACTGGGGTGCAGAAGGACTGTTGCAGAGAGCAGATATTGAAGACTGGGTGTGCAGAAGGACTGTTAAAGAGAGCAGTGGTTGGAGACTGCGGTTGAGAAGAAATGTTACTAAGAGCAGAGTTTGGAAACTGGAGTGCAGAAGGATCTTACACATAGCAGAGGTTGGAGACTATGGTGCACAAGGATTGTTTCAGACAGCAGACGTTGGAGACTGGCGTCCAGAAGGATCCTTGCAGAGAGCAGAGTTTGGAGACTGGGGTGCAGAAGGACTCTTGCCGAGAGCAGATGTTGATGACTCGGGTGCAGAAAAACTGTTGCAGAGAGCATATTTTAGAGACTGGGGTGCAGATGGACTGTAACAGAGAGCAGAGGCTGGAGACTGAGGTGCAGAAGGACAGATACAGAAAGCAGAATTTGGAGACTGGTGTGCAGAAGGACTGTTACAGAGTGTAGAGTTTAAAGAATGGGTATCACAAGAATCTTACAGAGAGCAGAGTTGAGAGACTGGGCTGCAAAAAACTGTTGCACAGAGCAAATGTTGGAGACTGGGGTGGAGAAGAATCGTTGCAGAGAGAAGAGGTTGGAGACTGGGGTGCAGAAGGATCATGGAGAGCAGAGGTTTCAGACTCAGGTGCAGAAGTACTGTTACAGAGAGCAGAGGTTTGAGACTGAGTTGTAGAAGGACTGTTACGAAGAGCAGAGTTTTGAGACTGAGGTGACGAAGAACTGTTACAGAAAGCAGAGGTTGAAAATTGGGGTGCAGAAGGACCGTTACAGAGACCAGAGGTTGGAGACTGCGGTATAGAAGGACTGTTAAAGAGAGCAGAGGTGGGAGACTTGGGTGCAGAAGGACTGTTACAGAAAGCACAGTTTGGAGACTTACGTGCAGAAGAATAGATACAGAGAGCAGAGGTTGAAGACTGTGGTTTACAAGGACTGATACAGAAAGCAGTATTTGGAGACTGGGTTGCTGAAGGATCTTAAAGAGAGCAGAGTTTGGTGACTGCAGTACAGAAGGACTGTTACAGTGAGCAGATATTGGAGACTGGGGTTCATAAGGATCATGCAGAGACCAGTGGTTTCATACTAGGTGCAGAAGAACTGTTACAGAGAGCAGAGGTTGGAGACTTAGGTGTAGAAGGACTTTTACAGAGAGCAGAGTTTGGAGACTCAGGTGCAGAAGACCATTACAGAGAGCAGAGGTTTTAGACTGCAGTATAGGACTGTTACAGAGAGCAGAGGTTGGAAACTTGGGTGCAGAACGACTCTTACATAGAGCACAGGTTGGAGACTGAGGTGCAGAGGGATCGATAAAGAACAGAAGTTGGAGACTGGGGTTCAGACAGACTGATACAGAAAGCAGAGTTTGAAGACTAGTATGTAGAAGGACCGTTATGGAGAGCAGAGTTTGTAGACTGCGGTACAGAAGGACTGTTACAGAGAGCAGATCTCGAAGAATTGGGAGCAGTAGGACTGTTGCAGAGGACAGAGCTTTGAGAATGGGGTGGAAGAGGAATGTTACAGAGAGCAGAGTTTGGAAACTGGAGTGCAGAAGAATCTTTCAGATAGAGACGTTGGAGACTGTGGTGCAGAAGGACTGTTGCAGAGAGCAGACATTGGAGAAAGAGGTCCAGAAGGATCATTGCAGAGAGCAGAGTTTGGAGACTTTGGTGCAGAAAGACTGTGGCAGAGAGTAGATGTTTGAGACTGGGGTGCAGAAGGACTCTTGCAGAGAGCAGATCTTAGAGACTGGGGTGCAGAAGGACTGTTACAGAGAGTAGAGGTTGGAGACTGAGGTGCAGAAGGACTGTTACAGAGTGCAGAGATTGAAGACTGGGGTGCAGAAGGAATGTTACAGAGAGCAGATTTTGGAGACTGGGGTGCAAAAGACTTTGGCAGAAAGCAGATGTTGGAGACTGGGGTGGAGAAGAATCGTTGCAGAGAGAAGAGGTTGGAGACTGGGGTGCAGAAGGCCTGTTACAGAGAGCAGAGTTTTAAGACTGGGTTGCAGAAGTCCTGTTACAGAGAGCAGAGGTTGGAGACTGTTGTGCAGAAAGACTGTTACAGAGTGCAGAATTTAAAGAATGGGTATCACAAGGATCTTACAGAGAGCAGAATTGAGAAACTGAGGTGCAGAAGGACTGTTACAGAGAGCAGAATTAGGAGACTGAGGTGCAGAAGGGTCATTGCAGTTTTCAGACTGAGGTACAGAAGAACTGTTGTAAAGAGTAGATGTTAATAACTAGGGTGCAGAAGGACTGTTGTAGGGAGCAGATGTTCGAGACTGGAGTGCATGAAGAGTGTTTCAGAGAGCAAAACGTGGAGACTGGGGTGGAGAAGGATTGTTGCAGGGAGCAGATGTTGGAGACTGAGGTGCAGAAAGACTGTTACAGAGAGCATATTTTGGAGACTGGGGTTCAGATGGATCTTACAGAGAGCAGAGGTTGAAGACTGGGCTTCAAAAGGACTGTTGCAGAGAGCAGAGTTTGGAGACCGTGGTGGAGAAGAATCGATGCAGAGATAAGAGGTTGGAGACTGGGGTGCAGAAGGCCTGTTACATAGAACAGAGGTTGGAGATTGGGTTTTAGAAGTCCTGTTACAGAGAGCAGAGTTTGGAGTCTGTTGTGCAGAAGGACTGGGATCTTACAGAGAGCAGAGGTTGGAGAATGAGGTGCAGAAAGACTGTTGCAGACAGCAGAGGATGGAGACTGGGGTGAAGAAGGACTGTTACAGAAAGCAGAGGTTGGCAACTGGTGAGCAGAAGGACTATTATAAAAAGAAGAGGTTGGAGACTGTGATACAAAATTACTGTTACAGAGAGCAGAGTTTTGAGAATGGGTAGAAGAAGGATCGTTGCAGAGAGCAGATGTTTGAGACTGGGTTGCAGAAGTTCCATTACAGAGAGCAGACGTTGGAGGCTGAGGTACAGAAGAACTTTTACAGAGAGCAGCAGTTGGAGACTGGGGTGCATATGGATTCTTACAGAGAGCAGAGGATGTAGACTGGGGTGCAGAAGGAGTGTTACAGAGAGCAGAGCTTGGAGATTGTGGTGCAGAAGTACTGTTACAGAGAGAAGAGTCTGGAGACTGAGGTGCAGAAGGCCTGTTACAGAAAGCAGACGTTGGAGACTGAGTTGCAGAAGGACTGTAATAGAGAGCAGAGGTTGGAGACTGAGGTACAGAAGGATTGGTACATAGAGCAGATGTTGGAGACTGAGGTGCAGAAGGACTGTTACAGAGAACAGATGTTGGAGACTGGGGTGCAGAAGAATCTTTACAGAGATCAGAGGTTAGAGACTAGTGTCAGAAAGACAGTTACGGAGACCACAGGTTGGAGACTTGGGTGCAGAAGGATCGTTACAGAGAGCAGAGGTTGGAGACTGAGGTGCAGAATGACAGTTACAAAGAGCACAGTTTGGAGACTTGTGTGTAGAAGAAATGTTGCAGAGTGCAGAGATTGGTGATTGGGGTGCAGAAGGACTGTTGCAGAGAGCAGAGGTTGAAGAGTGGGTTGCAGAAGGATTGTTACAGAGAGCAGAGGTTGGAGACTGCAGTACATAAGGACTGTTATATAGAGCACAGGTTTTAGACCGGGGTGCAGAAGGACTGTTGCAGAGAACTGAGTTTGAAGACTGTGGTGCAGAAGAATCTTACAGAGAGTAGAGTTTGGAAACTGGGTTTCAGGAGAACTGTTGCAGATAGCAGAGGTTTGATACAGGGGTGCAGAAGGACTGTTACAGAGACCAGAGTTTGGAGACTGCGGTGCAGAAGGATCTTACAGAGCATAGAGATTGGAGACCTGGGTGCAGAAGGACTGTTGTAGAGAGCAAAGTTTGGATACTGGCGTGCACAAGGACTGTTACAGAAAGCAGAGGTTGGAGACTGTGGTGCAGAAGGATCTTACAGAAAGTAGAGGTTGGAGACTGGGGTGCAGAAGGATCTTACCGAAAGTAGAGGTTGGAGACTGGGGTGCAGAAGGACTGTTACAGATAGCACATTTCGGAGACTGGGATACAGAAGTATCGTTGCAGAGAGCAGAGGTTTCAGACTGAGGTGTAGAAGGAGTGTTACAGAGAGCATAAGTTGTAGTCTGAGGGGCAGAAGGACTATTACAGAAAGAAGAGGTTGGAAATTGGGGTGCAGAAGGACCGTTACAGAGAGAAGAGGTAGGAGACTGCGGTACAGAAGGATTGTTAAAGAGAGCAGAGTTTGGAGACTGGGGTGCAGAAGGACCATTGCAGAGAGGAGATGTTGGAGACTGGGGTGCAGAAGGACTGTTACAGAGAGCAGAGGTTGGAGACTAGGTGAAGAAGAATCGTTACAGAGAGCTGAGTTTGGAGACTGAGGTGCAGAGGGTCTTTTACAGAGAACAGAGGTTGGAGACTGGGGTGCAAAAGGATTCTTACAGAGAGCAGAGGATGGAGACTGGTTTGCATAAGGAGTGTTACAGAGAGCAGAGTTAGGAGATTCTGGTTCAGAAGAACTGTTAAAGAGAGCAGAGTTCAGAAGGATTGTAACAGAGTGCAGAGGTTTGATTCGGGTGCAGCAGCACTGTAACAGAGAGTAGAGCTTGAAGACTGGGGTGCAGAAGAACTCTTACAGAGAGCAGAGGTTGGAGACTGCAGTGCAGAAGGCCTGTTACAGAGAGCATTGGTTGGAGACTGAGGTGCCGAATGATCATTACAGAGAGCAGAGGTTGGATACTGAGGTGCAGAAGGACAGTTACAGAGAGCATAGGTTGGATCCTGGGGTGCAGAAGAAATGTTGCAAAGAGCATAGATTTGAGACTGGGGTTAATATAGACTTTTACAGAGAGCAGAGGTTGGAGACTGAGGTGCAGAAGGACTGTTATAGAGAGCAGAGTTTAGAGACTTGGTTGCAGAACGACTGATACACAAAGCAGAGTTTGGAGACTGGGGTGCGGAAGGACCGTTACAGAGAGCAGAGTTTGGAGACTGAGGTATATAAGGACTGTTACAGAGAGCAGAGGTTGGAGACTGGGGTGCAGAAGGTTTGTTACAGAGAGCAGAGTTTGGATACTGGGGTGCAGAAGGACTGTTACAGAGAGCAGAATTTGTAGACTGGGGTGCAGAAGGATCTTAAAGAGAGCAGAGTTTGGAAACTGAGATGCAGAAGGACTGTTGCAGAGAGCAGAGGTTCGAGAGTCAGGTGTAGAATGATCGTTTCAGAGAGAAGAGTTTGAAGACTGGGGTGAAGAAGGCCTGTTAGAGAGAGCAGAGTTTGGAGACTGGGTTTCTGAAGGCCTGTTACAGAGAGTAGAGGTTGGAGACTGGGTTCCAGAAGGACTGTTACAGATATCACAGTTCGTAGACTGGTATGCAGCAGGATATTATAGAGAGCAGAGTTTGGAGACTTAGGTGCAGAAGGACTATTACAGAGAACAGAGTTTGTAGACTTTGTTGAAGAATGATTGTTGAAGAGAGCAGTGTTTTCAGACTTAGGTGCAGAATGACTGTTGCAGAGAGCAGTTTTTCGAGAGTGGGGTTGGAGAAGGAATGTTGTAGAGAGAAGATGATGAAGACTGTGGTGCAGGAGGACTGTTACAGAGAGCAGAGTTTGAAGCCTGGGGTGCAGAAGGACTGATACAGAAAGCAGAGTTTGGAGAATGGGTTGCAGAAGGACCGTTACAGTGAGAAGAGTTTGGAAACTGCAGTACAGAAGGACTGTTACAGAGAGTAGAGGTTGGAGACTAGGGTGGAGAAGGACTGTTGGACAGATCAGATGTTGGAGACTTGGGTGCAGAAGGACTGTTGCAGAGAAGAGGTTGGAAATTGGGGTGCAAAAGAACTGTTGCAAGGAGGAGAAGTTTGAGATTGGGCTGCAGAGACTGTTGCAGAGAGCAGATGTTGGAGACTGGGGTGGAGAAAGACTTTTGCAGAGAGAAGAATTTGGAGACTGAGGTGCAGAAGGACTGTTACAGAGAGTAGAGGTTAGAGACTTGGGCGCAGAAGGACTGATACAGAAAGTAGAGGTTGGAGACTGCGGTGCAGAAGGAACGTTACAGAGAGTAGCGGTTGGAGACTGGGGTGCAGAATAACTGTTGTAGAAAACAGAGGTTTGAGACTGGGGTGCAGAAGGACCATTGCGGAAAGCAGAGTTTGGAGACTGGGTTTCAAAAAGATTTTACAGAGAGCAGAGGTTGGAGTCTGAAGTGCAGAAGGAAAGTTACAGATAGCGGGGGTTGGAGACTGGGGTTCAGCAAAACTGATACAGAAAGCAGACTTTGTAGAATGGGGTGCAGCAGGACCATTACAGAGAGCAGAGTTTTGAGACTGCAGTACAGAAGGTCTGTTGCAGAGAGCAGATTTTCGAGACTGGGTTGCAGAAGGAGTGTTGAAGAGAGCAAAGTTGAAGACTGTGGTGCAGAAGGGCTGTTGCAGAGAGGAGAGGTTGCAGAGTGAGGTGAAGTAGGACTGTAATTGAGAGCAGAGTTTGGAGACTTTAGTGCAGAAAGACTGATACAGAAAGGAGAGGTTGGAGACTGGGGTGAAGAAGGACCCTTACAGAGAACAGAGTTTGAAGACTGTGGTACAGAAGAACTGTTTTGGAGAACAGAGTTTGGATACTGAGGTGCAGTAGGACCGTTGCACATTGCAGAGGTTAGAGATTTGCGTGTAGAAGGCCTGTTAAAGAGAGAAAAGGTTGGAGACTGGGGTGCAGAAAAACTGTTACAGTGAGCAGAGTTTGGAGACTGGGTAGTAGAAAGATCTTACAGATTGCAGAGTTTTAAGACTGACATGCAGAAGGAGTGTTACATAGAACAGAGTTTGGAGACTTGGGTGCAAAAGGATCGTTCCAGAGAGCAGAGTATTTAGACTGAGGTGCAGAAGAACAGAATTTGGAGAAGAGTGCAGTAGGACTGTTACAGAGAGCAGAGTTTGGAGATTGGGTTGCAGAAGAATCTCACAGACAGCAGAGGTTGGAGTCTGAGGTGCAGAAAGACTGTTACAGAGAGTAGAGGTTGGAGACTGAGGTGAAGAAAGACCAATGCAGAGAGCAGAGTTTGGAGACAGAGGTACAGAAGGACTGTTGAAGAGCCGAGGTTGGAGACTTGGGTGTAGAAGGACTGTTGCAGAGAGCAAAGGTTGTAGATTGCGGTGCAGAATGACTGTTTCAGAGAGCAGTTCTTAAGGACTGTTACAGAGAGCAGAGTTTGGAGACTTGAGTGCAGAAGGCCTGATACAGAAAGCAGAGGTTAGAGTCTGGTGTGCAAGAAAACAGTTACAAAGAGCAGAGGTTGGAGACTGCAGTACAGAACGACTGTTACAAAGAGCAGAGGTTGGAGAGTGGGGTGCAGAAGGACAGTTACAAAGAGCACAGTTTTGAAACTGGGGTGAAGAAGAAATGTTGCAGAGAGCAGAGTTTGGAGACTGGGGTGCAGAAGGACTTTTCCAGAGAGCAGATTTTAGAGACTGGGGTGCAGAGGGACCATTACAGAGAACAGCGGTTTCATACTGTGGTACAGGAGGACTGTTACAGGGAGCAGAGGTTGGAGACTGGGGTGAAGAAAAACTGTTGTAAAAAACAGATTTTAGAGAGTGGGGTGCAGATTGACCATTGCAGATAGCAGAGGTTGGAGACTGGGTTTCAGAATGATTATACAGAGAGCAGAGTTTGGACACTGAGGTGCAGAAGGTTGGAAACTGAGGAGCAGAAGGACTGTTGCAGAGAGCAGAGGTTGGAGCCTGGGGTGCAGAAGGACTGTGCAAAGTGCAGTGTTTAAAGACTGGGGTGCAGAAGGACTGTTGCAGAGAGCAGAGGTTGGAGATTGGGGTGCAGAAAAACTGTTACAGAGAGCAGAGGTAGAAGCACAGGGTGCAGAATGACGGATACAGAAAGCAGAGTTTGGAGACTGGGGTGCAGAAGAACAGTTACAGGGAATAGAGATTTGAGACTGTGTAATAGAAGGAATGTTAAAGGGAGCAGAGGTTGGAGACAGGTGTGCAGAAGGATATTAGAGAGAGCAGAGTTTGGAGACTGCGGTGCAATAGGACTGTTGCAGAGAGCAGAGGTTGGAGACTGTGGTGCAGGAGGCCTGTTACAAAAAGCAGAGCTTGGAGACTGGGGTGCAGAAGGCCTGTAACATAGAGCAGAGTTTGGAGACTGGGTGGCAGAAGGATCTTACAGAGAGCAGAGGTTGTTGACTGAGGTGCCAAAGGACTGTTACAGAGCGCAGAGGTTGGAGAAAGATCGTTGCAGAGAGCAGAGTTTTCAGAATGATGTTTAGAAGGACTGTTGAAGAGAACAGAGGTAGAATACTTGGGTGTGAAAGGATCTTTAAAGAGAGCAGAGGGTGGAGAATGGGGGTGCCAAAAGACTGTTTCAGAGAGCAGAGGTTGGAGACTTGGGGTTCAGAAGGACTGTTACAGAGAGCAGAGTTTGGAGACTGGTTTACAGAGGGATATTACAGAGAGTAGAGGTTGGAGACTGAGATGCAGAAGGACTGTTACAGAGAGTAGATGTTGAAGACTTGGGTGCAGAACGACTATTGCGCAGAGCAGAGTTTTGAAACTGGTGTGCAGATGGACAGTTGTAGAGAGTAGAGGTTTGAGATTGGGGTGCAGAAGGACTGTTGTAGAGAGCAGAGTTTGGAAACAGGGCTGGAGAAGGACTGTTTCAGGGAGTAGAGATTGGATTTGGGGTGCTGAAGGACTGATGTAGAGAGCAGAGTTTGGAGACTGAAGTGCAGAAGGACTGTTACGGAGAACAGAGGTTGGAGACTCGGGTGCAGAAGGACTTATAAAGAAAGAAGAGGTTGGAGACTGGGGTGCAGAAGGGCTGTTGCAAAGAGCAGAGGTTGGAGACTAGGGTTGAGAAGGAATGTTGTAGAGAGCAGATGTTAGAGACTGTGGTGCAGAAGGACTGTTGCAGAGAGCAGTGTTTGGAGACCTGGGTGCATAGGACTATTGCAGAGAGCAGAGGTTGCAGACTGAGTTGCAGAAGGACTGTTAAGAGAGCAGAGTTTGGAGACAGTGGTGCAGAAACTCTGATACAGAAAGCAGAGGTTGGAAACTGTGGTGCAGAAGGACCCTTAAAAAAAAGAGAATTTGGAAACTGCGGAACAGAAGGACTTTTACAGAGAGCAGAGTTTGGAGACTGTGGTGCAGAAGAAGTGTTGAAGAGAACAGAGGTTGAAGACTTTTGTGCAGAAGGATCGTTGCAGAGAAAAGAGTTTGGAGACTGGGTTGCAGAACACTAATACAGAAATCAGAGGTTGGAGACTGGCTGCAGAAGGCCTGATACAGAAAGCAGAGTTTTGAGACTGTGGTGTAAAAGGACTGTTACAGAGAGCAGAGTTTGAATAGTGGGTTGAAGAAGGATGTTACAGAGAGCAGAGGTTGGAGACTGAGGTGCAGAAGGATTGTTACAGCGAGCGGAGGTTGGAGACTGGGGTGCAGAAGGACTGATACAGAAAGCAGAGGTTATTTACTCGGGTGCAGAAGAACCCTTACAGAGAGCAGAGGTTGGAGACTGAGGTGCAGAAGGACTGTTGCAGAGAGCAGAGGTTGCAGACTGATTTGCAGAAGGACTGTTACAGCAGGCAGAGTTTCGAGACTTTGGTGGAAAACGACCGATACAGAAAGCAGAGGTTGGATACTGGGGTGCATAAAGACCTTTACAAAGAAAAGAGGTTGAAGACTGCGCTACAGAAGGACTGTTACAGAGAGAAGAGGTTGGAGACTGGGGTGCAGAAGAACTTTTGTAGAGAACAGAGGTTGGAACTAGGTTGCAGGAGGATCGTTTGGGTGAGCAGATTATGGAGACTGGGGTTTAGAAGGACTGTTGCAGATAGCAGAAGTTGAAGACTGGGTGTAGAAGGACTGTTTCAGAAAGCAGATGTTGGAGACTTGGGTGCAGAAAGAGTGTTGCATAGAGCAGAGGTTGGAGACTGATGTGCAGAAGGACGGTTAGAGAAACGAGAGGTTGGAGACTCGTGTGCAGAAGGACTTTTAAAGAGAGCAGACGTTGGAGGGTGCAGAAGGATCGTTGCAGAGAGCAGTGTTTGGAGACTGGGGTGTAGAAGGATTGTTAAAGAGAGCAGATTTTGGAGACTGTAATGCAGAAGTACTTTTACAGAGAGCAGAAGTTGAAGATGGGTGTGCAGTAGGACATGTACAGAGAGAACATGTTGGAGACTGATGTGCAGAAAAACTGTTGCAGAGAGCAAAGTTTAAAGACTGGGGTGCAGAAGGAGTGTTTCAGAGAGAAGAGGTTGCAGACTGAAGTACAGAATGACCCTTACAGAGACAAGAGTTTGGAGTCTGCGGTACAGAAGAACTGTTACAGAGAGCATAGGTTGGAGACAGGTGTTGCAGAAAGACTTGGGTGCAAAAGGATTCTTGCAGGGAGCAGAGGTTGGAGACTGGGATCCAGAAAGACTTTTACAGAGAGTAGAGTTTGGAGACTGAGGAGCAGAAGGAACGTTGTAGAGAGCAGAGGTTGGAGACTGATGTCCAGACGGATTGTTACAGAGATCAGAGGGTGGAGACTGCAGTGCAGAAGGAGTGTTAAAGAGAGCAAAGTTTGGAGATTGGGGTGCAGAAGAACTGTTACCTAGAGCGGAGGGTGGAGACTGGGGTGCAGAGGACTGTAGCAGAGAGAAGAGTTTGGAGACTGAGGTGCAGAGGAACTGTTACAGAGTGCAGAGTTTGGAGACTGGGGTGCAGAAAGACTAATACAGAAAGTATACGTTGGAGCCTGGGGTGTAGAAGGACCGTTGCAGAGAGCAGAGTTTGGAGACTGCTGTACAGAAGGACTGTTACAGGGAGCAGAGGTTGGAGACTGGGGTTCTAAGGATGATTGCAGAGCGCAGATGTTTTAGACTGGTGTGCAGAAGTATCTTACAGAGAGCAGAGGGGGGAGACTGAGCTGCATAAGGACTGTTACAGAGACCAGTGCTTGAACACTGAGGTGCAGAAGAATCCTTGCAGAGAGCAGAGGTTGGAGACTGAGGTGCAGAATGATCGATGAGGCGAGCAGAGGTTTTAGACTATGGTGGAGAATGATACTTACAGAGAGCAGATGTTGGAGACTGGGGTGCAGAAGGACAGTTACAGAGAGCACAGGTTGGAGACTGGGGTGCAGAAGAAAAGCTGCAGAGAGTAGAGGTTGGAGACTAGGTTGCAGAAGGACTGTTAAATATAACAGAGGTTGTAGACTGAGGTGCAGAAGGACTGTTACAGAGAGCAGAGGTTGGAGACTGGGGTACAGAAGAACTGATACAGAAAGCAGACTTTGCAGACTGTGGTGCAGAAGGACTGTTGCAGAAAACAGAATTTGGAGACTGGGATGCAAAATTCCCGATGCAGAGAGCTGAAGTTGGAGATTTAGGTGACTAAGATTGTTACAGAGAGCAGAGGTTGGATACTGGGGTGCATATGGACTGTTACAGAGAGCAGAGGTTGGAGACTGAGGTGCAGAAGAATCTTACAGAGAGCAGAGGTTGGAGACTGCGGTGCAGAATAACTGTTACATATAGTATAGGTTGGAAACTGAGGTGCAGAAAGATCCTAGCAGAGAGAAGAGGTTGGAGACTGGGGTGCAGAAGGCCCATTGCAGAGATCAGAGGTTGGAGCCTGGGGAGAACAAGGATCATTGCAGAGAACAGATGTTGGGGACTGGGGTGCGGAAGGTCTGTTACAGAGAGCAGAGTTTGAGACTGAGGTGCAGAAATACTGTTACAGAGAGCAGATGTTCGAGAGTGGAATGCAGAAGGAGTCTTTCAGAGAGCAGAACATGGAGACTGAGGTGCAGAAGTTTTCTTGCAGGGAGCAAAGGTTGGAGACTGGGGTGCAGAAGGCCTGTTACAGATATCAAAGTTTGGAGACTAGTGTGCAGAAAAATATTATAGAGAGCAGAGTTTGGAGACTGAGGTGCAGAAGGACTGTTACAGGGAGCAGAGGTTGGAGACTGGGTTGCAGTATGATTGTTGCAGAGAGCAGAGTTTTCAGACTTAGGTGCAGAAGGACTGATGCACAGAGCAGATGTTCTAGAGTGGGGTGCAGAAGGACTCTTTCAGAGAGCAGAACATGAAGACTGGGGTGCAGAAATTTTCTTGCAGAGAGCAGAGGTTGGAGACTGAGGTGCAGAAGGCCTGTTACAGATATCACAGTTTGGAGACTGGTGTGCAGAAGGATATTATAGAAAGCCGAGTTTGGAGACTGAGGTGTAGAAGGACTGTTACAGAGAGCAGAGGTTGGAACTGGGGTGCAGAATTATTGTTGCAGAGACCAGAGTTTTCAGACTGAGGTGCAGAAAGACTGTAGCAGAGAGCAGATATTCGAGACTGGGGTGCATAAAGAGTGTTTCAGAGAGCAAAACTTGGAGACTGTGGTGGACAAGGATTGTTGCAGGGAGCAGAGGTTGTAGACTGGGGTGCAGAAGGACTGGTATAGAGAGCAGAGGTTTTAGACTGGGGTGCAGAAGGCCTGGTACAGAGAGCAGAGCGTTGACACTGTGGTGCAGAATGATTGCTGATAGCTGGTTAGCCTCCTTATGCACATCTTCTTTTCCGCACAGTCCATCAGGCCCTCTCTCCTCACCCTTCTCTCTTTTGGCTTTATGAGCACCTGTTACTTCCACAGTCACTCTAATCCATGACTCCCAGGCCTATCTTCTAAAAACCTGTCCCGCTGTTTCCTGGAATCTCTTTGGGGCGACCCTGCAGGTACCCAGGCTCCAGGCCCAAACTCCTTCCCTCCTTTCCTCTTCCCAGACAAGCTCCTTCTCATTTTTTTATATTTTGATGAGTGATCTCACTGCCACTCAGCTACCCCACAGACTAGGTGACCTCTTGTGTCCTTGTCACCAGGACTTTAAAGTGCTTTACCCAGGGCTCCTCTTCAGAGCTTCTCCCCAAGCTCCAAATGTTGCATCTTCAGTTACCAGATATTTTCTTTTAATCTTGTTTTGGCACCCGATTTTTCTCAGAGACTACATGAAGGTATTCTAACTAAAGCACATGGAATGTAGAGACTATTATGGCTTAGAAATAAGGTATCCCCCCACCAAAAGCTCATGGACAGCCACAGTAGCAGTGTTCAGAGGTGAAATGATTAGATTGTGAGACTTGTAACCTAATCTGTGGATCCATCCATTTTGTGAGTTAATTATCTGAAAGGCCCACTGTACTGAGAGGAGTGTGGGCAGGTGGAGTGTGGCCAGGAACATGCCCTGGGGAATCACATCTTGTTTCCTGCGAACTGTCTTCTCACTTCCTCTCCCCCGCCCCGAACTTCTGGCTGCCATGAGCTAGGGATGCTTTCGCCCTTGTTCCCTTCCACCTAGGCATCCCACCTCATCTCAGGCCGGCAGCAATTGGTCAGCTGGCCCCAGACCAAACCTCCAAGCCAGGAGGCCAGAGTGCATCTCCCCCTCTGGGTTGTTCTGGTCAGGCCTGTGGTAACTGTGGCAACTGTGGACTGACCCAGGGAGTAGGTGTTATGAGTGGACTGGACCCACAACCGTTTCCTAAATCCACAGATTCTGTCATTTTCATAGCTCAAGCCATTTTTTTCTGGTTGGCCTGTTTCCAGTCTGCCATCATCTAGAATATGGTCTACGAGTGATTATTGAGATTCTCCAGCTGTCCTGGTCCTGCCCATTTGCACACCACAGCTAGCTCCTAGGCAGCCAGACCCATGGACCTCCTACTGCCCACTGAGGAGAGAAGAGAGATATTCTGAGGACCCTGTTAGAAGTCCACTCTTATTTTTTTTAAAAGACCACAATCACAGGGCATGTTTCAGGCAGTCCTTCACATGCGTCTTTGAGAAATCAGACTCACAATGATTTTTGTGATTCTCTCCCAGGCTCCAATAATCACCGCTCTACTCCCTACTTCTCTCAGATCAACATTTAGCTTCCAAAAAGAAGTAAAAAACTGCTATTTCTCTTTATGTGTCTGGCTTATTTTACTTAATATAATGTCTCCCATGAGCTAGTTTTAAATAGAAACTGCACAACAAATTCTTTTATGTCAGATTTAAATTTTATTCTGAAGAGATAATTCAAAATGATCACATATGTTTATGTTGGAAAATGTTCATTAAAATATTTATAGGACTGGAGATGATCTGAATGTTTAGCCAAAGGGGAAAGATTAAGTTTATTTAAAAGAGATGTAAGTTTACCGATCATCTCAATAGATGCAGAACAAGCATTTAACAAAATATAGCACCCCTACCTGTCAAAACTGTAGAAACACTAGGGACAGAAGGGACTTTGTAAAAGCATTGTAAAAGCTAACTATGCTAAACCCAAAGCAGCATCATTCTAAGTGGAGAAAGGTTGAAAGCATTCACTTTAAAACTGGAAGAAGACAGGGTGCTTCCTCTTTCACCACTTCTATTCAACATCATCCTTGAAATTGCCAGAGCCATTGGACAAAAGAAATAAATTAAAGGTATACAAATAGGTCAAGAAGAATTCAAATCTCACTCTTTGCTGATAGGATCATGTCATCTTCTTAAATTTTTGATTAGATCATAATAGTTATACATAGAAGTTGGGTTTATTTGGAAAAGATCCTACATGCATGGAATCTGATTTAGTCCATTCAGTCCCCACCCCCAATCTCCCTCCCCTTCCCGCCCCCATTCTCCTTTCTCTACTGATCTTTCTTTGGGTCATTTATCTGTTAATTTCTGTCTGGTACTTTCTACATATACATAAAGGTGCAGTCCCCTGTTTTAGACTTCCATGTGCACATAACATGATCTGTGTAAAGACCTTTTACATTTCCTCCCTTCCCAAACCTCTCCACCCTCTCATTCTCCTTCTACTCCACTGATCTTCCCTGTATACTTAAGATAGCCAGTCCAACCCCACTTCATCAACTTCTTTCCTCTATTTTGTTCTGGCCCTGATAATTTCAGCATTGTACAGGAATAGTTAACTTCTGCCTTTCTGAACACAGAGATCAAGATTGATGTAAAATGAGAAAAACTCTACATTGAAAAACACTGAAGGCAACACCGATTGATTCTGCAGATGATGACTCTGCTTTGTAAATTTTTTTCTTAACATTTGCAATGAAAATGAACTTCTCCAAAAATCCTATGTTTACATAAAATGACAACAGAAGACAGAGATTACTGAGACAGTGAGAAATGACTTCACAAAATGATGAGGTCGAATGGCTTTCTGTTGGCTTCTAGTAATTCTCTTTTTATTCCCACCCACCATCACCCCTGCAAATGTGTGCGGCTCCATGGGTCTGATTCCCTGAGACCAGTCCCACAGGTTATCAGTCTCCAGGCTGCTTTTCATTCGATATTCTTTGCCATGTTGCTGCAGATTAACAAGCCTGTTTTGGGTGCTCTCAGTCCATTCTCATCATGGTCTCTTTTTCTCTGTTTTGTAGCTATGACAATATTGGAAATGAGCAATCAATCATTTGTCACTGAATTCATCTTCTTGGGATTTTCCAACCACTCCAACCTACAGGGCTGGTTCTTCCTGCTCTTTCTGGTCATTTACCTGACTACTCTCCTGGGGAACATGCTCATAATAGTGGCCACCAGGGTCAGTCCTGCTCTCCACAATCCAATGTACTTTTTCCTCAGCAATTTGAGATTCTTGGACGTCTACTAAACATCCACCACCCTCCCAGTACTGCTGGTGAACTTATTCTGGGAGAAGAAGGCCATTTCTTATGAGGGCTGCCTTTCCCAGATCTTCTTCTTGGAGACAAGTGCTGGCACAGAAGGCGTCTTACTGGCTGTGTTGCCAGTATGACTGGTGTGTGGCCACCTGCCGTCCTCCTCAGTACCCAGTCATCATGAGTGTGAAGGTCTGTGTTGGCCTGGTGACTGGGTCTTGGCTGTGTGGGCTGGTAAATTTGGTCACACACACGGTGCTGGCCATCACACTCACTCTGTGTGGGTCCCATCAGTTCAGCCACTTTCTCTGTGACAACCCATTGCTCCTGAAGCTCTCCTGCTCAGACACCTCTGTCAACGAGTATGCGCTCCACGTGGTCAGTGCCACCATGGGCCTGAGCTTCTGCCTCTTCACTGCAGGCTCCTACACACTCATCATGGCGGCCATCCTGGGGATTCCCTCTGCGTAGGGCAGGAGGAAGTCCTTCTTCACCTGTGTGTCTCCCCTCATTGCCGTGGTGGTCTTCTATGGAACAGCCAACTTCCACTATGACAGGCCCAGAGAAGCCTGGACACAGACAACCTGGTGTCTGTGCTCTTCTGTGTGGTGACCCCCATGTTGAAGCGCATCATTCACAGCCTCAGAAGCAACGAGGTCAAGAGTGACCTGAGGAAGCTTTCTGGGAGACATACTGTATAGTGAGATTAGAACTAGATGATGGTTTCATTCTAGGAAATGTCTTAGTTGTAGAAATATGTGAACTCTTTAGCAGCAATTACAAGAGCGCTCTCTCCATACACAGTGTCTCATGACCACTGTGGTGCCCCTCCAACCAGGGGAAGCACACTGTGCTAAGTATGTACACATTGTGACCTCACCTGGGTTCTCTAATCCACAGGTATTTCAGAATATTTTTATTACTTTTCTCTCCAAAAAAAGCTTATACCCAAAGCAGTCAATCTCCTTTCCCCCAATATTGCAGCTCTAGCCAACACTAGTGAATGTGAAGTGCTATGTGCAATGTGACTTTGACTTGCATTTTCCTAATGGACCTTGATTCTAAGTTTTAAATAAACACCATTTCTGTGTTTCTCCTTCACATGTCGAAAGACCCATGTATACACTCGAGTTTCTGTGGATATTTTTAATGAAGTAATACCATATACGCCTTTTGGATCTGACTTCTTTCACTTAGGATGTTTGCAATTTTCAGTTATATTGTAGCTTTTATTAGTATTTTAGTTTATTCCTTCTTATTGTGACTGATTTCCATCTTATGAAAATGCCACATTTCTTTGTTCATTTTCCACTGGATAGTAATTTTTACTTTATGTCTGTGTGGGTGTTGTACTGCAGATTGAACCCGGAGCCTCCTGCACACTAAACAATGTTCTACCACTAAGCCAAAGCCCAACCCTTTTAAAAATTTTGTTTTGAGACCGGGTCTTGCAAATTTGCCCATGTTGTCCCTGAATTTGTGATCCTCCTGGGTCAGCTTCTTGAGTAGCTAGATTACAGACCTGCCTGGTCATTTTCACTTTTTGACTAATATGAATAAGATTCATATATATAATAGGAACATTATATACAATATGAACATTATATGAACATTCATGTACAAATCATTGGTGGACAACTTTTTTATTTATCTTGAGTTTGTATGTATGAGTGGAAGAGGTAGATTGTTAACTCCATATTTAACTTTCTGAAGAAGTTTCAGATCATTTTCAGACCAGTGGAACCAGCTTACCTTATTATTAAGAGTGGGGAATAAAGCTTCTGATTTCCTCACTCTCTTAACAACACATCATTATCATTCCTTTTATTGTGACGACCCTGGAATGTGTGAAGTGCTTCATCAAATATGCTTTATCTTTGCCTTTCCCTGATGGCTAATCATTCTAAGATCTTTTAGGAGTCCTGTTAATGTGTCTCTCCTAAGCATGAGGAAAACCCCATTGTATTATGGGAAATTTTAAGTTTTAGAGACTTACCTTTTTATCTAATACTATTATTTTAATTTTTGTGCAGTAAAATACTACAAGAATTTCAAGCTTTTTGTGTTTTCTCCATCTATGCCTGAAAGAGCTGTTTGATGACTCTTTTTTTTTCCCTACTTTTAAACTCCATAGCAAACAATTTCTTCACCGGGTCATGAGCATCAGCAGGATCATAAAATTAAGGGGCACGAAGTCATACAGGGTTTGGTAAGGGATCAGCCCTTAGCAGGAGTGGATCAGCTGAAGATAGCGGGGATGCTTTTAATATTGTGGCTTCTGATATCTGTCCATCTGGCAAAGTATATAACATGAAGGAAAAACTTCTTATGCCATGCGAAATCCATCCAAATATGTGTACACCAACCCTGACCCCTTCTCTCCCTAGCAGGAAGGAAAAGCAGTCTTGAGGTTTCAGCCACCCAAAACTTCTTAGCAGAAATCTCACTCTGAACTTCGCTCACCCACATCCCAGAAGAGAGAGGACGCTGAACTTCTCACTGCATGCTGAGAACAGGTGATTGCCAAGACATTAATGAATCCAACAGCGAATTAACTGCTCTCCATTGTTGCAGTTGAACTCAAGCCGTTGCCCTAGAATTGTGTTTGCACACTGAGGAGTCCCAAAGCAGCTGCAGAGAAAAGGCACTATGCATATTCCCAACAGGTCAGCCCCAGACCTCTATAAATGTCCATTACAGGAAAATGAATTGTGAGAGATCAGAGGATTTTGACTCATTCACGAGGCCACAGATATGCGACAGGCAAATTTTAGAATAAGAGGTCCGTTTTGTGATGAATGAAGACCAACAGCCAGTTGTACCAAGAGCTTTTTTTGCAGCCCAGGTGCTAGTATGGAGAGCAGCGAGGGCCACAACAAAACCAGAAATCTACGCCTCTCTGTGAGAGTTGCTGGTAAGTAGTTTATTTACCATCACAATTTTTAAAAACACTATCCCAGAATCAGGATACACCTACACCTTAAAAACATATTACAGAATATTGTACATATTTTCATTACTATTTTGATGGCATTTATGTAATGACCTATCGTAGCACCTTTTTTATGTGTGTCTAAGTTTCCACAATACTACTTGTATTGCCAGAGTAGAAATAACTTCAGAGGTTATCACAAAACCTGAGGGATTTAGCATGATGCCTCCAGTACTGGAAGAAAACCCAAAACATAACCAGAAACCCTGGGATGCCTAAATTTCTTAAGTGAGATTATGTGTGTGGAAAATTACTTATGGTAAACAATAAATAATGCTAAGTTTTAATCCTCTGCTTCTGATGAGCAGGACAGAAAGGAATAATTTTTAGGGAGAAAATATAGGGACACATTCCCATTATGATACAATATAGCATAACAATAGACCTACCAAAATATCTGTTTAAATAAAAATCATTATTGTAGAAGAAGTTATGTTTAGAAACGTATTCATTGACTAACTAGGGGTTTTCATCTTTATCTTACAACACATGGATGCTTGGGGAGGGGAGTTGCAAGCAATTTATTAACTGTAATAAATCCCTGAAGCTTGTGAGTAATCTACTTCATACACAAACCCCTTTCTTTAGAAATATCCTATTTTGGGGTCACTCATAAGTGACTTCATTCTCGGTCACCTGACTTTGAGATGACTGATTGGGAAAGAAAGATGCAGAGGTGCTTGTTCTGTGGGAACTGAGCCGATGGTCTACATAAGTGATATGTTTAGGAGACAGGAGACACTGAGTTCCTCAGAAGCCGATGGGCTATGCTGCCTCACTTATGCCCACAGAGGCTTTATTTTTCTCAGCAAGATATCTGCACCAAAACCACTGAACAGAAATGTATTCTCACCTCTGTCAGGTCTCTGTTAGATCCTTTAGGTCCCACACAGTACCGTCTTTAAAGAATCTTTTAAAAACTCTGCTCGATGGATGTACTTGACAGACCTTCTTCATTCTTCAAACATTTACTGAGTGCACATTTACACAAGGTGTTGCCCTAGTGTTTAGAACACAATTGAGAGGCCCAACTAGGACCTGGAGGAGCGCATATTCAAGATGGAATGAGGGGCTTTGAAAAGTATTAAGTGCTCCGTTCCCAGAGCTGCCCTAGCAAACACTAAGGGAAAATAATGATAATTTGTAGATTACATAGAATTGTTACCAAGTTTCCTGCACATATTGAGTTAATCTTCCCATTAGATTGTAAGTTGGTTGAAGGACAGTGTCGTTGACCAGCTCCAAAAGCGGGTCTCAGGAGACGAACGAATTGTGAGGAGTTGGCGAAAGAGGGGGTAGAGAAACAACACAGACACCAAAGTGAAGATGTTGATCCCAATCTTTAATTGTGAAGTTGATCATATATACTTTTGATTTAGGCAGGCTTACAGTACTTTGTGGTTACAAAACAGAAATCATTATTCAAACAAAACAAAATATTACGTAGCTACAATTAGAATAGAAGAATATATCTTGGCTTATGCATAAGCAAGCATTAGTACTTTCACTTCGAGTTTTGCTTTGAGCTGTTTCTGCTTAGTTAACTTTTAATAATAGTTACAAATGTCCCAAACTATTGGCCTATACATTTACTATTCTTTCGTTACTTACTGACTGGAACCGGTGCCATGGTTACGGCAAGTAGTTGATTTGTTATTACTTGTAATCAAACAAATGTAAGAGCACAAACAATTGTGCACAGGAACAAGAACAAGTTGCCGAGTACTAAGCACTAATCTATCGTCTTAACATTAATTTTCCTTCTCTAGATTTTAATTTAATTTCTCAAAAACTTCCTTGAGAGGAATACAGGGAGTTTTTCTTTAGACATTAACAATTTACACTCCACAGCTGAATCATTGCATTTAGAGCAAACCGATCTATGCTTTAGAAGTAGTTGCATTAATTGGGAAAGTCATGATTTTTTCTTTATACTTAATGGCCATATGAAAAATCAAAACTATACTTATTAAAGGAATACAAAAACAAATCAGCCCATTCCCAGAAACATACTGTGCTCCTCCAGAGGATGGATGCCTTGCGCCATTCAACTCAGTAGGGCCTTGCCATTGCCTAGTCATGGGAGGGGCGCAGCAGGACAGGGATCAGATCTTATCCTCTTTGGGTTTCTTAGTAGATCTGGCTTAGGACTAAATTAGACCCTGCATAGGAACAAAATTGGTTTGAATTGAAACTAACCACTACCAAGAAAAGAAATTTTAATATCCTAAATGGAAAAGAGAATTTTTTATTTTGAAGACTTTTATAACTAGAAGGCTCTGACATATCGTAAGAGGTAATAATTTGTCTTCCCTTTCCCCTTTATGCTAGAAGAAGCACAGGTGAAATAAAAAGAACTGAAAGAGCTGGCACAGTGGTGCACTCCTCTAACAAAGCAGCTCAGGAGGCTGAGGCAAGAGGATAGTGAGTTCAAAGACAGCCTCAGCAAAAACAAGGCACCAAGAAACTCAGTGAGACCCTGTCTCTAAATAAAATATAAAATAGGGCTGGGGATGTGGCTCAGTGTTCAAGCCCCTGAGTTCAGTCTCCGGTAACTGCCCCCCTACACCCCGGCCCCAAAAAAACAGAACTGAAAGAGATGTTAAATGCTGAATTGAGTGCTGAATCTCCAATACAGGAGGGAGGCTTTTTCCTGGTGAATTTGTTAAGATTTTAAACCTACCAGTTAGGGGTAAGGGCATCCCTGCATGTTAGGTGAAAGAGCCCAGCCTCCCCCAAAGTGTGTCCTTGGACAAGCATCACTGGGAACACTTGGAACTCACTGACTGAGGCCAACTGTTCTGCACAATGACCTCTGATCTTTCGCTCGGCTCCAAGCACCCACACCACATGGAAGGATATGAGGACAACTCTGGGCCAGGCCAGATAGCTCATAGATTTCAGAGTAATAAATTCACATTGCCACAAGCACCTGAAATCATTCAGATATTTTTTTCTGAACAAATTGACCTTGTACTGTGTGTGTGTGTGTGTGTGTGTGTGTGTGTGTGTGTGTGTATGTGTGTGTTTTAAGAAATTTACTGGGAAACATGAAAATTGGATTTAAAAATTTTAATCATTGCTTGTGCTATTGAGATCAAATAGGAATCATTGTTTCCCTGATGTGCATAAGGGTTTTCATGATCACACCATTCTTCCTAGTTTTTGTTATGCTCATTTTTTTTTTTTGTCTCAGGAAATGAATCCCTAAGTTTAGTCAGGAAAACATTTCATTTATTGCCAAAGCAAAAAAAAAAAAAAAAGTTCTTTTTTTAAGACTCGAGACTTATTTATTTTATTTTGTTAATATTTAGATTTTAAAATTAGTTGTGCTTAACTGAAGCACCGTGTTTCTATTGAAATTTAATTACGTTAAGCTTCTTAAGGCCCTGAGATTTGGAATTTTAATGAAAGCTGTGTTGGCCTATTAATCATGTGCAATGAATTATCAGAACCAAAGACAAGAATGTCTGGGCATTGAAGATAATAAGACAGTTTACTAATATATGGTATTATCATCAAGTAACAAAGTATTACTACAAATAAGAGTTATTACATGATAAATTTTCTGAGTCAAATTCTTTTTTGTTTCTTAAATCATAATTGTTAATACATATTAAATGTACAAATTAATGTACATTATGCAAATTAAAGAGATTCATTGATATTTCCCTACTTGCATTAATATATTGTGCATTAATTTCAATTCTTTTTTTCTGTAAAATGGGGATAATAGGTTATCTTACAGGTTGTTGTGTAAACCAAATAAGTTAATGCATGTAAAAGTCTTATAGATATTTAATAAGTGTTAGGTATTTTTATCTAATGTGTGTCTCTATTCGTTACTCAATTTGAAAAATCCTGATTGGATTCAGATATGTAAAAATTCATTTTTTCAAAGAAATTTACTGAGTTTTGATAGAATGGATTATCCGAAATTCAATCTAATTTTTACAGAAAACGTGCCACTTTTAAACTACATTAAACAAGGTTTTTAAAGTCAGGCATTTATGTGTTTTGAAGCAATCTAAGAAGACTCACACTCAAATTATTTTTCTCTAAAATATGCCCTAGGTGATTTTGATGATTATGATTAATATTATTGCAGAGCAGAGGGTTTACTATTAAGTTGATCTAATTCCTATGTTGTATTATATAAATTCTAAGGAGCAGGTACATATTGTGTCACAAAGTGTCATTCATGAGTAATGATTGTTAATAATGGATTCTAATGGTGACCATGATGATGATTCAATCTAATGCCCTACATTAATAAAGAGCATAGAGGATAAGAAAAATTATTTGGGTATCATCCTTCACCCTACCCCACACCCGTGACCTACAAGAAATTAGCCAGTAAAACCAAAGAAAAACTTATATGTAGATAAAATTATATAGACATACATTGGGAGATTTTTTTAATGCCCCATGAAATTGTCCCTCCTGAACTGACATTTATATTTAAGACCTTTACAATAGCAGTATGCACAACTTCAGAGATTGTATTTTTAATTCCCTGAACATTTACATTTAGTTTTCCCTTTTACACATCCACAGACCATGTACCAATATCCCATAGTAAAATCTGCTGGAATTGCCTTCTATGTGGAATTCTATTTCTTTTTCTGAAAACATCTAGATATCTACCTATAAAACAGATTGTCATATTGATCTTTCTGATACGGGGAGTTAAAAGAAAGTACATGTCACTGATTTCTAAATGAGTTGAAGTTCATCCAGGTAGTTGATAGAGAAAACAGAGAACGTAAGAAATGTCAAGTACATTTAGCTTCCAGCTCCATTTCAAAGTTGATTTATTGTAAATCAATGCTAATAAGGTAACCTCTTGTTTAGGGAAATTATTTAGAGAAAGCGATACCTACAACTGAACTAGATAGTGTGGTGTTTTTAGTCATTTCTGGATAAACTTTTACTACAATTTTCGTGAACACCAAGTATCACAAGAATCTCTACTTTTTCTATTTCCTTCTCTACTTTCTCTATTCTCCTTGGGGAGTTCATATGCACCCTTTGCTGTAACAGTTGCCTTCAAGACAATGACTCCCAAGTCTACACCTGCAGTTTTAGGCTGTCTGTGAAGGGCATTTCCACGTGATTATCCCACAGATAACTTACATTCAAAATTACTCAAATCAAATCCACTAAAGCCTCCTCTACATCTGCTATTCCTCACACATTCCTTTTTTCCTGAGTGATCCCATCAGCTACCCAGCCTGCCAAAACTTATTTGTTGTCTTTACCGTGTCCTCTTCAACCAGGACTTTAAAGTTCTTCATATCCTTCTTAATAAGGGCTTCAGAGATTTTCTCCCACCTTCAACACAGCACGTCTTCAGATACAGATCACTTCCTTTTGATCTTGTTTTAGTACTCAGATCACTTTTTTTTTTTAGCTTTCAGTGGACACAATATCTTTATTTTATTTTTTTTATGTGGTGCTGAGGATCAAACCCAGCGCACCACACATGCCAGGCGAGTGCACTACCGCTTGAGCCATATCCCCAACCCTGACGATTGAATTATTTTTTTTTATTGGTTGTTCACAACATTACAAAGCTCTTGACATATCATACTTCGAACAATAGTTTCAAGTGAGTTATGAACTCCCATTTTTACCCCAAATACAGATTGCAGAATCACATAGGTTACACATTCACATTTTTACATAATGCCATACTAGTGACTGATGTATTCTGCTACCTTTCCTATCCTCTACTATCCCCCTCCCACCCATCTTCTCTTTCTATCCCATCTACTGTAATTCATTTCTCTCCTTATTTTTCTTCCAATTCCCCTTACAACCTCTTTTATGTAGTTTTTTATAACAATGAGGGTCTCTTTCCATTTCTATGCAATTCCACTTTTCTCTCTCTTTCCCTCCCATCTCGTGCCTCTGTTTAATGTCAATCTTTTCTTCCTGCTCTTCCTCCCTACTCTATTCTTAGTTGCTCTCATTATATCAAAGAAGACATTTGGTATTTGTTTTTTAGGGATTGGCTAGCTTCACTGAGCATAATCTGCTCTAATGCCATCCATTTCCCTGCAAATTCCATGATTTTGTCATTTTTTAGTGCTGTGTAATACTCCATAGTTTATAAATGCCACATTTTTTAAATCCATTCATTCATTGAAGGGCATCTGGGTTGGTTCCACAGTCTAGCTATTGTGAATTGTGCTGCTGTGAACATCCATGTGGCAGTATCCCTGTAGTATGCTCTTTTAAGGTCTTCAGGGAATAGACCAAGAAGGGCAATAACTGGGTCAAATGGTGGTTCCATTCCTATCTTTCCCAGGAATCTCCATACTGCTTTCCAAATTGGCCGAACCAATTTGCAGTCCCACCAGCAATGTATAAGAGTACCCTTTTCCCCACATCCTCGCCAGCACTTGTTATTATTTGACTTCATAATGGCTGCCAATCTTACTGGAGTGAGATGGTATCTTAGGGTAGTTTTGATTTGCATTTCTCTGACTGCTAGAGATGGTGAGCATTTTTTCATGTATCTGTTGATTGATTGTATGTCCTCCTCTGAGAAGTGTCTGTTCAGGTCCTTGGCCCATTTGTTGATTGGGTTATTTGTTGTCTTATTGTCTAATTTTTTGAGTTCTTTGTAAACTCTGGATATTAAGGCTCTATCTGAAGTGTAGGGGGTAAAAATTTGTTCCCATGATGTAGGCTCCCGATTTACTTCTCTTATTGTTTCTCTTGATGTGAAAAAACTTTTTAGTTTAAGTAAGTCCCATTTGTTGATTCTTGCTATTAACTCTTGTGCTATGGGTGTCCTGTTAAGGAATTTGGAGCCTGATCCCACAATATGTAGACCGTAGCCAACTTTTTCTTCTATCATACGCAGAGTCTCTGATTTCCTTGATCCATTTTGAGCTAATTTTTGTGCATGGTGAGAGGAGGGGATTCAGTTTCATTTTGTTGCATATGGATTTCCAGTTTTCCCAACACCATTTGTTGAAAATGCTATCCTTCCTCCATTGCATGCTTTTAGCCCCTTTATCGAATATAAGATAGTTGTAACTTTGTAGATTAGTCTCTGTATCCTCTATTCTGTACCATTGGTCTACCCGCCTGTTTTGGTACCAGTACCATGCGGTTTTTGTTACTATTGCTCTGTAGTATAGTTTGAAATATGGTATTGCTATACCACCTGATTCACACTTCCTGCTTAGAATTGCTTTTGCTATTCTGGGTCTTTTATTTTTCCATATGGATTTCATGATTGCTTTATCTATTTCTACAAGCAATGCCATTGGAATTTTGATTGGCATTGCATTAAACCTATAGAGGACTTTTGGTAATATCGCCATTTTGATGAAGTTAGTTCTGCCTATCCATGAACAGGGTATATCTTTCCATCTTCTAAGATCTTCTTCTACTTCTCTTTTTAGGGATCTGTAGTTTTCATTGTATAAATCTTTCACCTCTTTTGTTAGGTTGATTCCCAAGTATTTTATTTTTTTTGAGGATATTGTGAATGGAGTGGTTTTCCTTATTTCCATTTCAGAGGTTTTGTTGCTGATATACAGAAATGCCTTTGATTTGTGCGTGTTGATTTTATATCCTGCCACTTTGCTGAATTCATTTATTACTTCTAGTAGTTTTTTTGTAGACCGTTTTGGGTCTTCTATGTATAGAATCATGTCATCTGCAAATAGTGATAATTTAAGTTCTTACTTTCCAATTTTTATGCCTTTAATTTCTTTCGTTTGTCTAATTGCTCTGGCCAGTGTTTCGAGAACTATATTGAATAGAATTGGTGATAGAGGGCATCCCTGTCTTGTTCCTGATTTTAAGGGGAATGCCTTCAATTTTTCTCCATTCAGAATGATGCTAGCCTGGGGCTTAGCGTAAATAGCTTTTACAATTTCAAGGTAAGTTCCTGTTATCCCTAGTTTTTCTAATGTTTTGAACATAAAGGGATGCTGTACTTTGTCGAATGCTTTTTCTGCGTCTATCGAGATGATCATATGGTTCTTATCTTTAAGTCTATTGATATGGTGAATTACATTTATTGATTTCCGTATATTGAACCATCCCTGCATCCCAGGGATGAATCCTACTTGATCATGGTGCACAATTTTTTTGATGTGTCTTTGTATCTGATTCTCCAGAATTTTATTGAGGATTTTTGCATCTAGGTTCATCAGAGATATTGGTCTGTAGTTTTCTTTCTTTGCTGTGTCTTTGTCTGGTTTCGGAATCAATGTGATGTTGGCCTCATAGAATGAATTTGGAAGGACTCCCTCTTTTTCTATTTCCTGGAATAACTTGAAAAGTATTGGTATTAATTCTTCTTTAAAGGTTTTGTAAAACTCCGCTGTATACCCATCCGGTCCTGGGCTTTTCTTGGTTGGTATTCTTTTGATTACTTCTTCAATTTCATCCATTGATATTGGTCTGTTCAAATCTTGTGTGTCCTCCTGACTCAGTCTTCAACTAGGACTTTAACTAGGACTTTAAAGTTTTCCATATCCTTCTCCATGAGAGACTCCATGAGGACTTCAACTAGGACTTTAAAGTTCTCCATATCCTTCTCCATGAGGGCTTCAGAGATTTTCTCCCACCTTCAACACAGCATGTCTTCAGGTACAGACCACTTCATTTTGATCTTGTTTTAGCACTCAGATCACTTTTTTGAACTAAACAGGTGTGTCTAAAACCTGGGGCACCAGGTTTCACAGTTATCGACCCCTGCTCCTTGGACTCACACGCACAATTACATGAGTGGTTCTATCTGCGTGTTCTAGACCTAGAGATCTGATGATTTTCTAAAACCCAGTCTATCTCCCTCCAGATACCCCTGTTTTCAGTCTGCACTCACCTGAAAGAGATTTATGGTCACCTATTGTTGATACTCTGCAATCATTGATGTCCATGCTCATACCCAAGCCTGGCTTCCAGAGACACACCTGGGCTCTCTCACCCATGGCATGGTGGGGGGTGGGACGTTTTCTGAGGTTTCTATTGCCAAGTACCTTGCTTAGAAATCAGGCCTGACACAGCTTCACAGAGCCTTGTCCCGGCCCCATAGGCTGATACCCTGCCACCGTCCCTGAAGTAGCAGGCTCCTCAGAATGACCCAGGGCTTGGCAGCATCCACTGGTACTATCCCACCAGCCCCTTGAAGCCTAGCTGGAGTCTCCATAGAAACAGGGTACATCTCTATGGAAATGGGCTCCCTCCTTCCGCCCCAGTGTGATGCAGCTCTCAGCGAAGCTCAATAGTGAGGGTCTTTCCATTTATAGCAATTAGAATATCCAAGTGTTCTGAGCTTGCTGAGCCTTAGATGGCAGATTCCTGCTATATTCTTTGAGATTTCTACCATCAATGTTGCCTGAGATGCCAACTTGCCATCCCACTAACTATAAGACAGTGTTCTCAGTCAAGACCAATCCCACAACCAATAACACACACACACACACACACACACACACACACACGCACACTCCCATCCATCATGGTGAGCAAGGCTTTGTATCTGTGATACAGACCGAATGCACCCACCAATCACATTCACTGCTTCAAACAGATAGTGATCAGAAAACAACTGATGTCACTTGTAAAATGTGATACGTCCTGGACTATCACTGTAGTAAAAAAAAAAAAAAAAAAAAAAAAAAAAAACGTAGAGAAATGCAAAAAATGGGAGAAAATACTTAACCTCTTAGAGACCTAAAAAAATATTTAGATGTGGTTCCAACCAATCCTGAGTTAAAAATCATCTTGAAAAAATGCTTTCACTTCTATTTATCAATTTACTTTCTTACTTACTTATATTCTTACTTACTGCAGTACTTGGGATTGAACCCAGTGGCACTCTACCATGAAGCTCTATCCCCAGCCCTTTCAATTATTTGGTGTAGGGGGCCTTGCAAAGTTTCAAATTTATGATCCTCCTGCCTTAGTCTCCCAAGTACCTGGGATTACAGGCAGGTACCACTCTTCCGCATTAATTACTTATTTTTAAAATAAGGCTATTTTTAAAAATTGAACTATAATTTGTACTCAAAACATGCACAGATCTAAAGTGTACAGGTTTATAATATTTTACATATATATGAACTACCAAATATCAGGATATAAAACATTTCCATTACTTTAGAAAATTTTTTCATGCTTCAACTGATATCACCCCTGAGCTCAAAAACAAACAAAAAAAAGACCACCATTATTACTTGACCATTATAGCTGTTTTGCTAATTTTTGAACTTTATTTAAAGAAAACATACAGTATACATTTTGTATCTGTCTTCTTTCACCCAGAAATTTTTGTTAGATTTGTCAATTTTATTAATGTTCCAGTATTTGTTTTTCTAAAGTAACTGAATTATTCCACTGCATGATAAACCGTGATTTGTCTTCTGTCCTTCTGCTGAAGGCATAATATTTGTTTGAGTTATTATGAATTTTTACACAAGAATTTTTGTGAACTGTGCATTAATTTCCTTGGAAATATGCTAGGAATGGGATTGTTTTGAATAGAATAACTACATATTTAAATAAATTAGAAATTACTAAATATTTTTGAAAAATAAGTGTATAGACTTCAAATTTCACCTTGAGTATCTATCGAAATAGCTAGAAAGCATGTTTTTTTCATCATTATAATAACCAAAAAAAGCAGAAGAAAATGCAAATTAATGACTTTCCTTTACTTTACTAGGGATGAAGATTATAAGGCAAACAACTTACCAAAGTCTGGGGAGAGATAAGCAACCAAAATTATACAGGCATTTTTTTAACTATGGGAGAACCCACTAGATACATAGGAGTCTATTTATAATAAAAAAAACTCAAATAAAAAATAGTTAATGGATTGCTAAAGACTAAGTATAGACTGGTTTAAGAGCATAAAGACCCAGAGGGCTATAGACATAAGATGTTTGTATTTTTACTTTTTCTCCATGAATTCCACCAAATGCTTCCAGGAACATAGGGAAGTATTCTGAGAAAGTGTCTTTAACGGTATCATTTCTTGGATAGGTGGAGGGACAAAGAGCAGCAACAGCAGCCAAAACTCCTCTCAGACCCATTTCCTGATTATTTGCATAGAACAAAAGCTGTAATCTTCAGCGGCAAGAGTAACAGAAACTGTTACATTAGGACACTCAACAGAAAACCTTTGCAGCTATGGAAAGGAACAGGCTGAAATGTCTAACGTCGGGAGGAATAAGAACTAGGCTCAGCCATATTGCTAAAAAGTGGGTCACTGTGAAGGCCATATCCCTGTGACTGAGTTTACAGTACCTAAGGCAGGGCTTCCTAGAAACATCAGAAATCCCTTTTCTGTTTCCCAGTAGTCCACTAACATGCATTGACTGAAAATAACAGTAGAATACAGCTGAGAATTCTTCAAGAAATAGATTATCTCTGGAGCACAGCTAAAATAGAATACACAAAATCAAGCAGGGAACAATATTAACAAACTGAACTCAGCCATATAGAATAAGGATAACATTACAGTCAAATGAGATCAATCCCAGAATGCAAGGCTGGTTCAATATTCAATTCAATCAACCGAATTTCCATAGTAACACACTAAATAAGAAAAAATATATATCATTTCAATAGATGCAGAGAAAATAAGAAAATTCAATATTTATTTATATTAAAAACTATAACTAAATGAAACTAGGGGCAAAGTCCAGTGGTAGAGTGCATGCTTAGTATGCATAAGGCTCTGAATTCAAAACCCAGCACACAAACACCAAAAAAAAAAATTAGTAAAAAATGGATAGACATTTTCTAACTTGATAAAAGGCACTGAGTAAATGTAATGTGCCAGACACAGAGCTTATATTATCTCAAAACTTTTTTCAGCAGTTGTTAAATAGACATCATTAATATCCTAAGCAAGGAACAAACTGAGGAATAGAGATAAGCTGATTTTTTACAAACAACATCTAGTAAACAACAGATGGATTTCAATTCACATCTATCTGGACAAAGAGCCTACTGTTTTACTATAATATTTTTCATTTAAGATTGAAAAAGAAACAAAAATTTTAGTTCAAATAAATTGGATCACGGATTAGTATGGGTAACATGATAGAAAATCAGTAATTGTATCAATCATTTTTTTTCAGGAAATTTAATATTTGGTGAGGTAAATCTTATAATACAAAAGAAGAAAAATACCTAAGTATATATCATTTGTCAAAAATTCTTGTATCTTATAAAACTTTAAAAAGTTTCTACTGAAAAAAATAGATCAATGTATTTAAAAGCAGGTGACTGGTGTGCAATGACCCAACAGAGACTTTAAGTTATACTGGCCTGAAATCAAATGTCTATGGAAAACTGAGCTTTGGAATAACATCATCGACCTTCAGGATAGGAATGAACATTACAACATGACTACAGACTGCTGTTACTGACTGGAGTGGGAGATTTAAAGAAAGAAAATGATAGATTCAAGCATTATATTCCTCCTTCAAGTCAGGTTCAGATCATCAGAAATATTTTCTCTCTGGAAACTGATAAAGGTTAATATCAGAATAAAACATCCAATTCTCCAAATTGCAGAAGTACAAAGAAAATTATAAATCCACAATTTCTTCAGTTCTCTCTTATGTCAATTAGGACATTAATGGGGGAATGATTGAGAGCCTGTTAATTAGAATGGCAAAATAGGAGTGGAATTAGACAAATCTCAGAGCCTTGAACCCTGAAATCTCCATTAACCCTCTTTGCTGTCAGATGCAGCCCCTCCTCCCCCGAGGAAACTAGCTTTCCCTAAATTGAAGACCCTATGGTGACTCTACCTGGGCAGTTGTCTTTTTTTTTTTTTAAGAGAGAGTGAGAGAGGGGAGGAGAGGAGAGGAGAGGGGGAGAGAGAGAGAAAGAGAGATAAAGAGAGAGAGAGACAGAGAGAGAGAGAGAGAGAGAGAGAAAGAGAGAGAGAGAGAGAATTTTTAATACTCATTTTTTAGTTCTCGGCGGACACAACATCTTTGTTGGTATGTGGTGCTGAGGATCGAACCCGGGCCGTACGCGTGCCAGGCAAGCGCACTACTGCTTGAGCCACATCTCCAGCACAATTGTCTTTAAGATGCTCATCCATCATCCCACATTGTCACCAGACTCTTAATTGGGGTCTGATCCTAGAACGCCTCAGGTAAAAATATAAAATATACCCCAGAAGAGTATAAGGGTCACACCTAAATGAAAGGTAAATATTTTACTGTATTTTGTTAATAGGAGCCTTAATAATATATAAGAGAATTTGTTTGAGTCTTCTAGACAAAAAAAGTCAGGACATATTGCTGGATCATCTTGAATGCAGTCACAGGAACGTAATCACCAGAAATGTTAGGGCCAAGGATTTTCCTGAACCACGGGTAGTGGCTATTAGACTCTCTTTGGTTAATCGACTGAAATCTGGACTCAGTGTTTGCTTAAGTTCAATGACCAATATGATCCTGGAATAATTGAGAGGATGGTGATCAGAAATAAATAAGGTGTTGGATGGCGTGTTATGTGACCCCTTCTCTGGCCTCACAGCTGGATCTGGAGGAGGGCCTGGAGCACCAGCCTTCGCCAAGGCCTCGTGGACATGCGTTCAGAAGACAGCACCAGATCCTTGTAAAATGTGCAGCCACTGTCATTGGCAGCCTAGGAAGCCATTAACAGATAGCATTGTTGAAACGGGCTCCCTGATTTCAGTGAGAATAAGGGGACCCTTAAGTAGAAGAGGCCATGTGGTGGAGCAGTGATCAGTACATTTGAATCTGTAGAGATTTTTGACAGTGGTAAATGATCGTGGTATTTATAGATGGGAAAAAATGGGCACCCTCCTAGAATAGTGCCTGTCCCATGTAATCTGAAACTCTTCTTTTCACACTTCATTTGTGCATTGTAGTAGTCCATAATGGTGGGATTTGCTGACACATATTTGAACATGCACACAAAATAACTGTGAACTTTTGCCAATATCATTCCAATATTTCCTTTTTCCTCACCTCCTCCCCTGGTGCCTTGACTCTACTAATCTTCCTTCAACTTTCATGATGAGACTCCCTTCCCAACTTTCCTTCGTTTTCCCCCTCTATCTTTAACAGAGAAAAAACATAGGGCCCTTAACTATCTGAGTTGCTTACTTCCCTTAATGTTCTGAAGATCCAACCATCTTCCAGCATGACATAATTTCGTTCTTCTTTATGGCTGAATGAAATTCCAGTGTGCATATACCAGATGTTCTTTATCCATTCGTCCACTGATGTTACCTCGGCTGGTTCATGGGCATGTATGTGTCATTATAGTATGATGACTTCCATCCACTGTGATAAATACCAAGCAGAGGTAGCGCTGGGTCGCAGGGTGGTCCATGGCTACTCCTGAGGAGCCTCCATCCCTATTTCCATGGTGGTTGTGCTGATTTACATGCCCACCAACAGGGTGAGAGTGCTCCTTTCTCTCCAATTCTCTCTTTGTCACACTCATTTCTGTTTGTATTCTTTTTTTTTTTTTAAAGAGAGAGTGAAATACAGTGAGAGAGAGGGATAGAGAGAGAGAATTTTTAATATTTATTTTTTTTTAGTATTTTGCAGATACAACATCTTTGTTGGTATGTGGTGCTGAGGATCGAACCCGGGCCGCACGCATGCCAGGCGAGCGCGCTACCGCTTGAGCCACATCTCCAGCCCTCTGTTTGTATTCTTGGTGGTTGCCTTTGTCACTGAAGTGAGATGAAATCTCAGGGTAGTCTTAACTTGCAAGTATTTTTATATATTTGTTTGTCACTCACATATATTCTTCTAAGACGTGTTTGTTTAGTTCATTTAGTTTCCCATTTGGTAACTGGGTTATTTGATAATTGGGTTATTTAATAATTATGGGTTTGATGTTAAGTTTTTTGAGTTCTTTATAAATATTCTGAACATTCCTCCTCTTTTAGAAGAGCCCCTGATAAAGATTTTCTCCCTTTCCGTAGGTTCTCTCTTCATATTCTAATTGTCTCCTTTGCTGTGCAGAACCTTCTTAATTTGATGCCATCCTATTAGCTAACTTTTGGTGTTATCTCCTGAGCTTTGGCATCCTATTGACAAAGTCATTGCCTCTGCCTGTAGGTTGGAGTATTGACTTTGTTTTTTCCTAGAGACTGCATAATTTTTGGTCTAGTGCCTCGGTCTTTAATGCATTTTGAGTTGATTTTTTGCAGGGTGAGCAATAGTTCAGGTCTCATTCTTTTGCATTTGGACAGGGGTGTAGAAGGACTTTTTCAGAGAGTAGATTTTAAAGACTGGTGTGCAGAAGAACTGTTGCAGAGAGCAGAAGTTGGAGACTGAGGTGCAGAAGGACTGTTACAGAAAGCAGAGTTTGAAGACTGGGGTGTACAAGGATCATTGCAGAGAGCAGAGTTTTCAGACTGAGGTGCAGAAGGACTGTTGCAGAGAGCAGATGTTGGAGACAGGGGTTCAGAAAGACTTTTGCAGAGAGCAGAGGTTGGAGACAAGGGTGCAAAAGGATGGTTGCAGACAGCAGAGGTTAGAGACTGGGGTGCAGAAGGACCATTGCAGAGGTCAGAATTTGGGAACTGAGGTGCAGAAGGATTGCTACAGAGAACAGAAGTTGAAGACTGGGGTGCAGAAGAACTGTTGCAGAGAGCCGAGTTTGGAGACTGGGTTTAGAAAGACTGTTGCAGAGAGCAGAGGTTGGAGACTGGGGTGCAGAAGGCCTGTTACAGAGAGCAAAGGTTGGAGACTGGGGTGCAGAAGGCCTGTTACAGAGAGCAGAGTTTGGAGACTGTTGTGCAGAAGGACTGTTACAGAGAGCATAGTTTGGAGACTTTGTTGCAGAAGGATGTTACAGAGAGAAGAGGTAGGAGACTGAGGTTCAGAAGGACTGTTAAAGAGAGCAGAGGAAGGAGACTAGGGTCCCGGGCGGTCATTGCAGAGAACAGAGGTTTCAGACTGAGGTGCAGAAGGACTGTTTCAGAGCGCCGATTTTGGAGACTTGGGTGCAGAATGACTGCTTCAGAGGGCAGAGGTTGGAGACTGGGGTGAAGAAGGATCGTTGCAGAGAGCAGAGGTTGGAGACTGGTGTGCAGAAGGACTGTTATGGAGAGCTGAGTTTGGAGACTTGGTTGCAGAAGGATCTAACAGAAAGCAGAGTTTGGAAACTGAGGTGCAGAAGGACTGTAACAGAGAGCAGAGTTAGGAGACTGTGGTGCAGAAGGACTGATACAGAAAGCAAAGGTTGGAGACTAGAGTGCAGAAAGAGCATTACAGAGTGCAGAAGTTGGAGACTGCCTTACAGAAAGACTGTTACAGAGAGTAGAGATTTGAAATTGAATGGCAGAAAGACTGTTTCAGAGAACAGAGTTTGGAGACTGGGTTGCAGCAGGACCGTTGAAGAAAGCAGAGGTTGGATACTGGGTTGGAGAATGAATGTTACAGAGAGCAGAGTTTGAAAACTGGGGTGCAAAAGGACCTTACAGAGATCAGAGTTTGGAGTCTGGGGTGCAGAAAAAGTGTTAAGGAGAAGAGACTTTGGAGACTTGGGTGCAGAAGGATCATTGCAGAGAGCAGAGATTGGAAACAGGGGTGCAGAATGACGGTTGCAGAGAGCAGAGGTTAGCGACTGAGGTGCAGAAAAAATGTTACAGAGAGCAGAGGTTGGAGAGTGAGGTGCAGTAGGATCGTTGAAGAGAGTACAATTTGGAGACTGAGTTGCAGAAGAATCGTTGAAGAGAGAAGAGGTAGAGACTGGGCTGAAGAAGGATCGTTACAGAGAGCAGATGTGGGAGACTTGGGTGCAGAAAGACTGTTAAGAGAGAACAGGTTGGATACTAGGGTGCATAAGGAATGTTGCAGAAAGCAGAGGTTGGAGACTGGGGTGCAGAAGGACTGTTGCAGAGAGCAGAGTTTGGAGACTGAGATGCAGAAGGACTGTTTCACAGAAAAGACGTTGGAGACTGGGGTGAAGAATTATGATACAGAAAGCTGAGGTGGGAGACTGGGGTGCAGAAGGACCGTTACAGAGAGCAGAGGTTGGAGACTGGGGTGCAGAAAAACTGTTTCAGAGACCAGAGTTTGGAGAATGGGGTAAAAAGGCCTGCTACAGAAAGCAGAGGTTGGAGACTGGGTTGCAGAAGGACTGTTATAGATAGCAGAGATTTGAGGCTGGGTTGCAGAAGAACTGTTATAGAGAGCAGAGTTTTGAGACATGGTTGCAGAAGGATCTTACAGAGAGCAGAGGTGTGTGACTGCGGTGCAGGACGACAGTTACAGAGAGCAGTGGTTGGAGACTGGGGTGCAGAAAGATCTTGCAGAGAGCAGACGTTTAAGACTGAGGTGCAGAAGTACTGTTAGAGAGAGCAGAGGTTGGAGACTGAGGTGCAGAAGTATGGTTATAGAGAGCAGTGTTTGGTGACTGAGGTACAGAAGGATTTTTACAGAAAGCAGAGGTTAGAATTTGGGGTGCAGTGGGACCGTTAGAGAGAGCAGAGTTTGGAGACTGCGGTATACAAAGACTGTAACAGAGAGCAGAGGTTGGAGAATATGGTTCAGAAAAACTGTTACAAAGAGCAGAGGTTGAAGACTGGGGTGCAGAAGGACTGTTACACAGAGCAGAGGTTGAAGACTGGGTTGTAGAAGGACTGTTGCAAAGAGCAGCGGTTGGAGACATAGGTGAAGAAGGACTGTTGCAGAGAGCAGAATTTGGAGACGGAGGCGCAGAAGGACTGTTAAAGTGACCACAGTTTGGAGACTGGGGTGCAGAAAGATTGTTGCAGAGAGCAGGTGTTGGAGACTTGGGTGCAGAATGACTTTTGCAGAGAGTAGAATTTGGAGACTGCGGTACAGAAGGACTGTTGCAGATAGCAGAGGTTGGAGACTGGGGTGCAGAAGGACTGATACAGAAATCTGAGGTTGGAAACTGAGGTGAAGAAGGACCATTACAAAGAGCAGAGTTTGGAGACTGCAATACAGGAGGACGTTTACAGACAGCAGAGGCTGGAGAATGAAGTGGAGAAGAACTGTTTAAGAGTGCAGATGTTAAAGACTGGTGTGCGTAAGAACTGTTGCAGAGAGCAGTGGTAGGAGACTGAGATGCAGAAAGAATGTTAAAAAGAGCAGAGTTTGGAGACTGGGGTGAAGAAAAACTGCTACAGAGAGCAGAGTTTGGAGACTGGTGTGCAGAAGGCCTGTTACACAGAGCAGAGGTTTGAGACTGGGTACAGAAGGGCTGTTACAAAGAGCAGAGTTTGGAGACTGGGTTGCAGAAGAATATTATGTAGAGCAGAGTTTGGAGACTGCGGTGCAGAAGGATTGTTATAGAGAGCAGAGGTTGGCGACTGGGGTGCAGTAGGATTATTGCAGAGAGCAGAATTTGGAGACTGTTGTGCAGAAGGATCATTGCAGGGAGCAGAGGTTGGAGACTTGGGTGCAGAAGGACGGTTGCAGAGAGCAGATGTTTGAGCCTGGGATGCAGAAGGATCGTAGCAGAGATCAAAGATCTAAAACTGGGTTGCAGAAGGACTGTTACACAGAGCAGAATTTGAAGACGGGAGTGTAGATAGACTGTTGCAGAGTGCACAGTTTGGAGACTGGGCTGCAGAAAGACTATTATAAAGAGCAGATTTTGGAGACTGAGATGCAGAAGGACTGTTAGAGAGAGCAGAGTTTGGATACTGGAGTGCAGAAGAACTGATACAGAATGCAGAGGTTGGAGACTTGGGTCCAGAATGAACCTTACAGACAGCAGAGGTTGGAGACTGCAGTACATAAGGACTGTTACAAAGAGCAGAGTTTGGAGACCAGGGTACAGAAGGACTGTTGCAGAGAGCAGAGGTTGGAGAATGGGATGCAGAAGGACTGTTTCAGAGAGTAGATGTTAAATACTGGGGTGCAGAAGAAGTGTTTTAGAGAGAAGAAGTTGGAGACTTGGGTGCAGAAGGATTGTTGCAGGCAGCAGAGGTTGGAGACTGGGGTGAAGAAAAACTGTTACAGAGATCAGAGTATTGAGATTAAGGTGCAGAAGAATCATACAGAGAGCAGAGTTTGGAGAGTCGGGTGAAGACGAACTGTTGCACAGAGCAGAGGTTGAAGACTGGGGTTCAAAAAGACTGTTTCAGAGAGCAGAGTTTGGAGACTGGATGGCAGAAGTCTCTTACATAATGCAGAGTTTGGAGACGAAGGTGCAGAAGAAATGTTACTGAGAGCAATGGTTGGAGACTAGGGTTCAGAAAAATTTTTGCAGAAAGCAGAGGTTGGAGACAGAGTTACAGAACAATTCTTACAGTGAACAGAGGTTGAAGATTGGGGTGAAGAAGGACTGTTACAGAGATCAGAGTTTGGAGACTGGGGTGAAGAAGAATCTTTCAGAGAGCAGAGGATGGAGACTGCGGTGCATACGAACTGTTGCACATAGCAGAGGTTTGAGACTGGGGTGCAGAAGGACTTTTACAGAGAGCAGAGTTTGGAGACTCAGTTTCAGAAAGGTCTAACATAAAGAAGAGGTTGGAGACTGAGGTGCAGAAGAAATGATACCCAGAACAGAGTTTGTAGACTGGGGTGCAGAAGGACTGTTGCCGAGAACAGAGGTTGGAGACTGTCGTGCAGAAGGAACGATGCAGAGAGCAGAAGTTGGAGACGGGGTAGAGAAGGAATGTTACAGAGAGCAGAGTGTGGAGACAGGGTTACGGCAGGATCTTACAGAGAGCAGAGTTTCGAGACTGAGGTGGAACAGGACTGTTACAGAGAGCAGAGTTTAGGGACTGGGGTGCAGAAGGATCGTTGCAGAGAACCGAGTTTTAGACTGAGGTGCAGAAGGACTGTTGAAAATTACAGAGGTTGGCGACTGGGGTGCAGAAGCATCTTTGTAGAGAGCAGAGGTTTGAGACTGCGGTGCAGAAGGACTGTTACAGAAAACAGAGGTTGGAGACTGTGGTGCAGAAGGCCTGTTACAGAAAGCAGAGTTTGGTGAAGGGATACAGAACGAATGTTACAGAGGAAAGAGTTTGGTGACTGGGTTGCAGAAAGATCATACAGAGAGCACAGGTTGGAGACCGAGGTGCATAATGACTGTTACAGAGAGCAGAGGTGGAGACAGAGGTGCAGAAGGATTGTTGTAGAGAGCAGAGTTTGGAGACTGTGGTGTAGAAGGACTGTTGCAGATAGCAGAGGTTAAAGAATGGGGTGAAGAAGGACTGTTTCAGGAAGCAGGTGTTGTAGACTTGGGTGCAGAAGGACTGTTGCAGAGAGCAGAATTTGGAGACTGAGGTGCATAAGAACTGTTACAGAGAGCAGAGGTTGGAGACTGGGGTTCAGAAGACTGTTGCAGGGAGAAAAGTTTTGAGACTGGGGTGCAGAATTACTGATACAGAACGCAGAGGTTGAGACTGGGGTGCAGAAGGACCGGTACAGAGAGCTGAGGTTGGAGACTGTGGTACAGAAGGACTGTTGCATTGAGCAGGGATTAGAGAATTGGGTGCAGAAGGACTTTTACAGAGAGCAGAGGTTAGAGAATGGGGTGCAGAAGTAAGGTTGCAGAGTTCAGAGGTTTGAGACAGAGGTGCAAAAGTATTGTTACACAGAGAAGAGGTTGGAAACCATGGTTCAGTAAAACTTATACAAAAAGCAGAGGTTTGAGACTGTGGTGCAGAAGGACTGTTACAGAGAGCAGAGGTTGGAGACTGCGGTACAGAAAGACTGTTACAGAGAGCAGAGGTTTGAGACTGGGGAGTAGAAAGACTGTTGCAGAGAAGAGATGTTGGAGACTGGGTTGCAGCAGGACCGTTGAAGAAAGCAGAGGTTTTAAACTGAGTTGGAGAAGGAATGTTACAAAGAGCAGAGTTTGGAAACTGGGGTGCAGAACGACCTTACAGAGAATAGAGTTTGGAGACTGAAGTGCAGAAGGAGTGTTAAGGAGAGGAGACTTTGGAGACTAGGGTGCAGAAAGACTGTTGCATTGAGCAGATGTTGGAGACTTCGATGCATAAGGATCTTTGCAGAGAGCAGAGGTTGGAGACAAGGGTGCAGAAGGACATTTGCAGAGAGCAGAGGTTGGAGTCTAAGGTGCACAAAAACAGTTACAGAGAGAAGAGGTTGGAGACTCGGGTGCAGAAGGATCGTTGAAGAGAGAAGAAGTTAAAGACTGAGTTGCAGAAGAATCCTTTAAGAGAGCAGAGGTGGAGACTGGGCTGCAGAAGGATCGTTACAGAGAGAAGAGGTTGGAGACTTGGGTGCAGAAGGACTGTTACAAAGAGCAGAGGTTGCAGGCTGGCGTGCAGAAGAACTGTTTCAGAGGACAGAGTTTGAAGACTGGGGTGCATAAGGCCTGCTACAGAGAGCAGAGATTGGAGACTGGGTTGCAGAAGGACTTTTATAGAGAGCAGACTTTTGAGGCTGGGTTGCAGTAGGATCTCACAGAGAGCAATGGTTGGTGACTGTGGTGCAGGACGAATGTTACAGAGAGCAGTGATTGGAGACTGGGGTGCAGAAGGATAGTCTTGAGAGCAGAGGTTTCAGACTGAGGTGCAGAAGGACTGTTTCAGAAAGCAGAGGTTGGAAATTGGGGTGCAGAGGGACCATTATAGAGAGCAGAGTTTAAAGACTGCGGTATATAAAGACTGTAACAGAGAGCAGAGGTTGGAGTATATGGGGCAGAAAGAATGTTACAGAGAGCAGAGGTTGGAGACTGGGGTGCAAAAGAATTGTTACAGAGAGCAGAGGTTGGATACTGGGGTGCAGAAGGACTTTTACACAGAGCAGAGGTTGAAGACTGGGGTGCAGAATGACTGTTGCAGAGAGCAGATGTTGGAGACTTGGGTGAAGAAGGACTGTTGCAGAGAGCAGAATTTGGAGACAGAGGTTCAGAAGGACTGTTGAGGAGAGGAAACGTTGGAGACTAGGGGGCCGAATGATCATTGCAGAGAGCAGAGGTTCGAGACTGGGGTGCAGAACGCCTGTTACGGAGAGCAGAGTGTGGAGAAGGGCTCCAGAAAGACTGCTACAGATCACAGAGTTTAGAGACTGGGTTGAAAAAGGATCTAACAGAGAGCAGATGTTGGGGACCCAGGTGCAGAGGGACTGTTACAGAGAGTAAAGGTTGGAGACTGAGGTGCAAAAGGATCATAGCAGAGAACAGCGTTTTAAGACTGAGGTGCAGAATGACTGTTGCAGAGACCACAGGTTGGAGACTGGGGTGCAGAAGGACTGTTGCAGAGAGCAGACGTTGGAGACTGGGGTGCAGAAGGCTTGTTATAGAGAACAGAATTTGGAGACTGGGGTGCAGAAGGCCTGTTATGGAGAGGAGAGTTCAAAGAAGGGGTGCAGAAGGTCTGTTAGAGAGGGCAGAGTTGGGAGACTTGGTTGCAGAAGGAACTTACGGAGAGCAGATGTTGGAGACTGAGGTGTAGAATGATCATTGCAGAGAGAAGAGGTTGGAGACTGGGGTCCAGAAGGCCTTTTACAGAGAGCAGAGGTTGAAGACTGGGGTGCAGATGAACTGTTATAGAGAGCAGAGTTAGGGAATGAGTGGCAGAAGGATCTTACAAACAGCAGAGTTTGGAGACTGAGGTGCAGGAAGACTGTTACAGAGAGCAGTGTCTGAAGACTGGGATTCAGATGGATCCTGCAGAGAAAAGAGGTTTCAGACTGAGGTGTAGATCCACTGTTATAGAGAGCAGAGGTTGGAGAAAGACTGTGTTGCAGAAGGATCTTACATTGAGCAGAGTTTGGAAACTTAGGTGCATAAGGACTGTTATAGAGAGCAGATGTTGATGTCTGAGGTGAAGAAGGTTTGTTGCAGAGAGCAAAATTTTCAGATTGAGGTGCAGAAGGACTTTTGCACAGAGAAGATGTTGGAGAATGGGATGTAGAAGTTTCGTTGCAGAGAGAAGAAGTTGGAGACTACAGTACAGAAGGACTGTTGCAGAGAGCAGAGGTTGGGGACTAGGGTACCCAAAACCTTTTTCAGAGAGCAGATTTTGAAAACCGTTGTTCAGAAGGACTGTTGCACGGAGCAGAAGATGGAGAATGGGATGCAAAAGGACTATTGCAGAGACCAGAGATTGGAGACTGACGTACAGAAGGACGGACAAAGAAAGCAGAGGTTGGAGACTGGCTTGCAAATGGACCTTTACAGAGAGCAGAGTTCGGAGACTACGGTACAGAAGGACTGTTACAGAGAGCAGAGTTTGGAGACTGGGGAGCAGAAGGTGTGTGGTAGTGTACAGAGGTTGGAGACTGGGGTGCAGCAGGACCGTTGTAGAAAGCAGAGTTTGGAGACTGGCGTGGAGAAGGCATAATACAGAGAGCAGATTTTGGAAACTGGGGTCAGAAGGATCTTTCAGAGAGCGGATGTTGGAGACTGGGGTTCAGAAAGATAGTTGCAGAGAGCAGAGTTTGGACACTGAGGTGCAGAATGACTGTTGCAGAGAGAAGATGTTGGAGACTGGGGTGCAGAAGGACTGTTTCAAGAGCAGATGTTGGAGACTGGGGTGCAGAAGGACTCTTTCAGAGAGCAGAGGTTGAAGACTGAGGTGGAGAAAGACTGTTACAGAGAACAGAGTTTAGAGACTGCGGTGCAGAAGGACTGTTGCAGAGAGCAGAGGTTTAAGACTGAGGTACAGAAGGATCATTGCAGAGAGCAGAGTTGGAGTTGGGATGCAGAAGCACTGTTACACAGAGCACACCTTGCAGACTGTGGTGCCGAAGGAATTTTGCAGACACAAGAGGTTGTAGACTGGCGTGCATAAAGACTGTTGCAGATAGCAGAGTTTGGATATGAGGTGCAGAAAGACTGTTACAGAGAGCAGAGGTTGTAGACTGGGGTGTAGAAGGACTGTTGGAGAGAGCAGACTTTGGAGACTGGGGTGTAGAAGGACTTTTGCAGAAAACAGACTTTTTAGACTGGGGTGCAGAAGGATCATTGGTGGGAGCAGAGTATGGAGACTGGGGTGTAGAAGGACTGTTGCAGAGAGCAGAGGTTTGAGACTGGGGTGGAGAATGACTGTTGCAGAGAGCAGATGCTGGAGACTGTGGTGCAAAATTACTGTTGCGGAGAGCAGAGTATGGAGTCTGGGGTGCAGAAGGACTGTTGCAGAGAGGAGAGGTTGCAGACTGAGTTGCAGAAAAACGGTTACAGAGGACAGAGTTTGGAGACTGTGGGTCAAAACGACTGATACAGAAAGCAGAGTTTGGATACTGGGGTGCATAAGGACCTTACAGAGAACAGAGGTTGTAGACTGTGGTACAGAAGGACTGTTACAGAGAGTAGAGGTTGGAGTCTGGGGTGCATAAGAACCAATGTTGAGAACAGAGTTTGGAGACTGGCATGCAGAAGGACCATTGGGGCGATCAGAGTATGGAGACTGGGGTATAGAAGGATTGTTGCAGAGAGCAGTGATTAGAGACTGAGTTACAGAAGGACTGTTAAAGAGAGCAAAGGTTTGAGACTGGAGTGCAGATGGATTATTGCAGAGAGCAGAGTTTTCAGACTGAGGTACAGAAGAACCTTTGCAGAAAGCAGATGTTGGAGACGGGGGTTCACAAGTACTGTTGCAGCTAGCAGAGGTTTCAGACTGGAGTGAGAAGGATCGTTTCAGAGAGCAGAGGTTCGAGACTGAGGTAGAGAAGGATCGTTGCAGAGAACAGAGTTTCGATACTGGGATGCAGAAGGATAGTTACAGAGCGCAGAGTTTGGAGACTGGGGTGCAGAAGGACTTTTACAGAGAGCACAGTTTGGAGACTGGGGTGCAGAAGAAATGTTGCAAAGAGCAGAGGTTGGAGATTTGTGTGCAGAAGGACTGTTGCAGAAAGCAGAGGTTGGTGACTGAGGTGCGGAAGGACTGTTACAGAGAGCAGAGTTTAAAGACTGAAGTGCAAAAGGACTGTTACAGAGAGGAGACGTTGGAGACTGGTTTTCAGAAGTATCTTATAGAGAATAGAATTTGGAGACTGAGGTGCAGAAGGACTGTTACAGAGAGCGGAGTTTTGAGACTGGGGTGCAGAAGGATCGTTACAGAGAGCAGAGGTTGGAAACTGGGGTTAAGACGCATTTTTAATAGAGCAATGGTTTGATACTGGGGTGCAGAAAAAATGTTGAAGAGAGCAGATGTTGAAGACTGTGCTGCAGAAGGACTGTTGCTTAAAGCAGAGGTTGGAGGCTGAAGTGTTTGAGGACTATTACAGAGAGCAGAGGTTGGAGACTGGGGTGCAGAAGGATTATTGCAGAGAGCAGAGTTTTCAGACTGAGGTACAGAACAACTGTTTCAGGAAGCAGATATTGGAGACTGGGTTTCACAAGGACTGTTGCAGTGAGCAGAGGTTTCAGACTGGGGTGCAGAAGGATCGTTGCAGAGAGCAGAAGTTGGAGACTGAGGTGCAGAAGGATCATTGCAGAGAGCAGAGGTTCAAGACTGGGATGCAGAAGGATCGTTACAGAGAGCAGAGTTAGAAGACTGGGGTGCAGAAGGACTTTTACAGGGAGCACTGGTTGGAGAATAGGGTGCAGAAGGACTGTTGCAGAAAGCAGAGTTTGGAGACTGAGTTGTAGAAGGACTGTTGCAGAGAGAAGATTAAAGACTAGCGTGCAGAAGGACTGTTTCAGAGGGCAGACTTTAGAGACTGAGCTTCAGAAAGATCTCACAGAAAAAAGAGTTTGGAGACTGAGGTGCAGAAGGACTGTTACATAGAGTGGAGGTTAAAGATTGAGGTGCCGAAGGATCGTTACAAAGAGAAGAGGTTGGAGACTGGGGTGCAGAAGGACTTTTACAGAGACAACAGGTATGATACTGGGGAGCAGAAGGAATGCTGCAGAGAGCAGAGATTGGAGACTGGGGTGCAGAAACACTGCTGCTGAAAGCAGAGGTAGGAGACTGAGGTGCAGAAGGACTGTTACAGATAGCAGAGGTTGGAGACTGGGGTGCAGAAGGATTATTGCAGAGAGCAGAGTTTTCAGACTGAGGTACAGAAAAACTGTTGCAGAGAGCAGATATTGTAGACTGGGTTGCACAAAGACTGTTGCAGAGAGCAGAGGTTAGGAGACTGGGGTGCAGAAGCATCGTTGCAGAGAGCAGACGTTGGAGACTGGGGTGCAGATGGACTGATACAGAGAGCAGAGGTTGGAGACTGGAATGCAGAAGGCCTGTTACAGAGAGCAGAATTTGGAGACTGGGGTGATGAAGGACTGCTACAGAGAGCAGAGTTTGGAGACTGGGTTTCAGAAGAATCTTAAAGAGAGCAGAGGATGGAGACTGAGGCGCAGAAACACTGTTACAGAAAGTAGAGATTGGAGACTGAGGTGCAGAAGGACCGTTGCAGAGAGCAGAGTTTGGAGACTGAGGTGCATAAGGATTGTTACAGAGATTAGAGTTTGGAGACTGGGGTTCAGAACGATTGTTGCAAAGAGCAGAGGTTTTAGACTGGGATGTAGAAGTACTGTTGCAGAGAGTAGAGGTTGGAGATTGGGGTCCAGAAGGACTGTAGCAGAGAGCAGAGTTGGGAGACTAAGGTCCAGGACAGTTACACAGAGCAGAGTTTGGAGACTGTGGTGCAGAAGGACTGACACAGAAAGCAGAGGTTGGAGACTCGGGTGCAGAAGTACCCTTACAGAGAGCAGAGGTCTGAGAATGCAGTACAGAAGGACTGTTACAGAGAGCAATGTTTGGAGACTAGGGTGGCGAATGATTGTTGCAGAGAGCAGATGTTGGAGACTGGGGTGCAAAAGGACTGTTGCAGAGAGCAAAGGTTGAAGACTAGGGTGTAGAAAGACTGTTGCAAAGAGCAAATGTTGCAGACTGAGTTGCAGAAGGACGGTTACAGAGGGCAGAGATTGGAGACTGTGGTTCAAAATGGCTGATACCGAAAGCAGAGTTTGGATACTGGGGTGCATAAGGAACCTTACAGAGAACAGAGGTTGGAGACTGTGGTACAGAAGGACTGTTACAGAGAGAAGAGGTTGTAGACTGGGGTGCAGAAGAACTGAGTACAGAACAGAGTTTTGAGACTGGGGTGCAGAAGGATAGTTGGGGCGATCAGAGTACGAAGACTGGGGTGTAGAAGGACTGTTTCAGAGAGCAGAGTTGGAGACTGTGGTGTAGAAGGACTGTTTAAGAGAGCAGATGTTGGAGACTTGTGCACAGAAGGACTGTTGCATAGAGCAGAGATTGGAGATTGAGATACAGAAGGACTGTTACAGAGAGCAGAGGTTGGAGACTGGGTTGCAAATGGAGTATTACAGAGAGCGGAGTTTTCAGAGTGAGGTACAGAAGAACTGTTGCAAAAAGCAGATGTTGGAGACTGGGATTCAAAAGGACTGTTGCAGCCAGAGGAGGTTTGAGACTGGGCGGCAGAAGGATCATTGCAGAGAGCAGAGGTTGGAGACTGAGGTGCATAAGAGTGGTTGCAGAGAGCAGAGGTTCGATACTGGGGTGCAGAAGGATCGTTACAGAGAGCAGAGTTTGGAGACTGGGGTGCAGAAAGACTTTTACAGAGAACACAGATTGGTGACTGGGGTGAGGAAATAATGTTGCAGAGAGCAGAGGTTGAAGACATGGGTGCAGAAGGACTGATGCAGAAAGCAGCGGTTGGAGACTGAGGTGCAGAATGACTGTTGCAGAGAGCAGAGGTTAAAGACTGGGGTGCAGAAGGCAGTTACAGATAGCAGATGTTGGAGACTGGGTTTCAGAAGGATCTTAAGAGAAAAGAGGTTAGAGACTGAGGGGCAGAAGGACTGTTACAGTAAGCGGATGTTTGAGACTAGGGTGCATAAGGATCATTACAGAGAGCAGAGGTTGGAGACCGGGGTGCAGACAGACTTTTACAGAGAGCATATGTTTGACACTAGGTGCAGAAGGACTGTTACAGAGAGCAGAGTTTGGAGACTGTGGTGTAGAAGGACTGTTGCAGAAAACAGAGGTCGGAGACTGGGGTGCAGAAGGACCGTTTCAGAGAGCAGAGTTTGGAGACTAGGTTCCAGAAGGACTGTTACAGCGAGCAGGGGTTGGAGACTGGTGTGCAGAAGGATCTTACAGAGAGCAGAGGTAAGCGACTGGGGTGCAGAAGGACTGTTATAAAGATCAGTGGGAGGAGACTGGGGTGCAGATGGATCGTTGCAGAGAGTAGAGGTTGGAGACTGGGGTGCAGAAAGCCTCTTGGAGAGAGCATATGTTAAAGACTAAAATGCAGAAGGCCTGTTACAGAGAGCAGAGTTTGGAGACTGGGGTGCAGAAGGACTGTTACAGAGAGCAGAGTTTGCAGACTTGTTTTCAGAAGGGTCTTACAGAAAGCAGAGGTAGGAGACAGAGGTACAGAAAGACTGTTACAGAGAGCAGAGGTTGGAGACTGTGGTGCAGAAGGACTTTTACTGAAAGCACAGGTTGGAGACTGGGGTGCAGAAAGACTTTAACAGAGAGCACAGGTTAAAGACTGAGGTGCAGAAAAAACTGTTTTAGAGAGCAAAGTTAAGAGACTGGAGTGCAGAAGGAATGTTGCAGAGAGCAGAAGTCTGAGACTTAGGTGCAGAAGGACCCTTACAGAGAGCAGAAGTTGAAGACTGTGGTACAGAGGAGTGTTACAGAGAGCAGAGGTTGGAGACAGGTGTGCAGAAGGATCTTACAGCGAGCATAGTTTGGAGACTGGGTTGCAGAAGGATTGTTGCAGAGAGCAGTGGTTGGAGACTGGAATGAAGAAAGACTGATACAGATAACAGATGTTGGAGACTGGGGTGCAGAAGGTCTGTTACAGAGAGCAGAGTTTGGAGACTGTTGATCAGAAGGACTGTTACAGAGAGCAGAGTTTTAGTACTGGGTTGCAGGAGGATGTTACAGAGAGCAGAGGTTGGAGACTGAGGTGCAGAAGCACTGTTACAGAGAGCAGAGGTTGGAGACTGAGGTGCAGAAGGATCGTTTCTGAGAGCAGAGTTTTAAGACTGATGTGCAGAAGGACTGTTTAAGAGTGCCTGAGGTTTGAGACTGAGGTGCAGAAGGACTGTTATAGAGACTGAGGTGCAGCAGGACTGTTATAGAGAGTGGAGGTTGAAGATTGGGGTGCAGAAGGACTGATACAGAAAGCAGAGCTTGGTGACTGGGGTGCAGACGTACTGTTGCAGAGAGCCAAGTTTGAGACTGAGGTGGAGAAGGACTGTTGCAGAGAGCAGATGTTAGAGACTGGGGTTCAGAAGGACTGTTGAAGAGAACAGAGATTGTAGACTGGGGTGCAGAAAGACTATTGCAGAGAGCAGAGGGTGCAGACTGAGGTGCAGAAGGACTGTTACAGAGAGCAGAGTTTGGAGAATGTGGTGCTTAAGGACTGATACTGAAAGCAGAAGTTGGAGACTGGGGTGGAGAAGGACCCTTAAAGAGAAATGAGGTAGGAGACTGTGGTACCGAAGGACTGCTACACAGAGCAGAGTTTAGAGACTGGGGTGCAGAATAACTGTTGTAGAAAACAGAGGTTGGAGACTGGGGTCCAGAAGGACCATTTCATATAGCAGAGGTTAGAGAATGGATTTCAGAAGTAACAAACAAATAGGAGACTTTGAACACTGAGGTGCAGAAGGACTGTTGCAGAGAGCAGAGGTTGGAGATTGGGCCGCAGTAGGATTGTTGCAGAGAGCAGAGGTTGGAGTCTGAGGTGCAGAAGGACTGTGTACAGAGAGCATAGTTTAGAGACCGGGATGCAGAAGGACTGATACAGAAAGGAGACTTTGGAGACTGGGGTGCAGAAGGACTGTTACAGAGATAAGAGGTTGGAGACAGCAGTACAGAAGGATGGTTACAGAGAGCAGAGTTTGAAGATTGGGGTGGAAAAGAAATATTGCAGAGAGCAGATTTCGGAGACTGGGCTGCAGAAGGACTGTTGCAGTGAGCAGAGGTTGAAGACTGGGGTGCAGGAGGACTGTTGCAGAGAGCAGAGGTTGCAGACTGAGGTGCAGAAGGACCCTTACAGAGAACAGAGGTTGGATACTGTGGTACAGAAAAACTATTACAGGGAGCAAAGGTTGGAGACTGGGGTGCATAATAACTGTTGTGGAGAACAGTTTTGAGAGTGGGGTGAAGAAGGACCATTGCAGATATCAAAGGTTGGAGACTTGGTTTCAGAACGATCATACATAGAGCAGAGTTTTGACACTGAGGTGCAGAAGGACTGATGCAGAGAGCAGAGGTTGAAGATTGGGGCGCAGTAGGACTGTTGCAGGGAGCAGAGCTTGGAGTCTGAGGTGCAGAAGGACTGTTACAGAGAGCAGAGTTTAGAGACCGGGGTGCAGAAGGACTGATACAGAAAGCAGAGTTTGGAGACTGGGGTGAAGAAAGACCATTACAGAGAGCAGAGGTTGGACACTGAAGTACAGAAGGACGGTAACAGAGAGCAGAATTTTGAGACTGGGGTGAAAAAGGACTGTGGCAGAAAGCAGACTTTGGAGACTTGGGTGCAAAAGGATCCTTACAGAGAGCAGATGTTGCAGAGTGAGGTGCAGAAGGACTGTTACAGAGAGCAAAGTTTGGAGAATGGGGTGCAGAAAAAACCTTACAGAGAGCAGAGTTTGGAGTCTGGGTTCAGAAGTACTGTTACAGAAAGCAGAGTTTGGAGACAGGTTTTCAGAAGAACCTTACAGAGAGCAGAGTTTTGAGACTGCGGTACAGAAGGACTGTTAGAGACAGCAGAGGTTGGAGACTGGGGAGAAGAAAAACTGTTGCAGAGGATAGAGGTTTGAGACTGGGGTGCAGCTCGACCATTGCAGAAAGCAAAGGTTGGAGACTGGGGTAGAGAAGGCATGATACAGAGAGCAGAGTTTGGATACTGGGGTGCAGTAGGATCTTACAAAAAGAACAGGTTGGAGACTGATGTGCAGTAGGACTCTTTCAGAGAGCAGAGTTTGGAGACTGGGTGCAGAGGGACTGATAGAGAAAGCAGAGATTGGAGTTTGTGGTGAAGAAAGAAGGTTACAGAGAGAAGAGGTTGGACTGCAGTACAGCATGTCGTTTACAGAGAGCATTGGTTGGAGTCTGGGTTGCCGAATGATTGTTGCAGAGATCAGATGTTGCTAACTAGGGTGCAGAAAGACTGTTGCAGAGAGCAGAGGTTGGAGACTGGGGTGCAGAAGGACTGATACAAAAAGCAGAGGGTGGAGACTGGGGTGCAGAAGGACTCTAACAGAGAGCAGATGCTGGAGACTGAGGTGCAGATGTAACTTTGAAGAGTACAGAGTTTGGAGACTGAGGTGCAGAAGGATTGTTACAGAGAGCAGAGGTTGGAGACTGGGGTGCAGAAGGACTGTTGCAGATAGCGGATTTAGGAGTCTGTGGTGCAGAAGGATTGTTGCAGAGAGCAGAGGTTGAAGACTGAGTTGCAGAAAGACTGTTATAGAGAGCATATGTTGGAGTCTGGGGTGCAGAAAGACTGTTACAGAAAGCAGAGGTTGGATTCTGCAGTACAGGAGGACTGTTACAGAGAGCAGAGGTTGGAAACTGGGGTGCAGAAAGACTGTAAATTAGAGCAGATGTTGGAGACTGAGATGCAGAAGGACTGTTGTAGAGATCAGAGGTTGGAGACTGGGGTGCAGTAGGATCATTGCAATAAGCAGAGGTTAAAGACTGGGGTGCAGAAAGACTGATAGAGAAAGCAGAGATAGGAGTTTGTGTTAAATAATGAAGGTTACAGAGAGCAGACTTTGGAGTGCAGTACAGAATGACTATTACAGAGAGCAGTGGTTGGAGTCTGGGTTGCAGAAGGACTTTTGCAGAGATTATATGTTGCTAAATAGGGTGCAGAAAGACTGTTGCATAGAGCAGAGGTTGGAGACTGGGGTGCAGAAAGACTGATACAGAAAACAGAGTGCGAAGACTGGGGTGCAGAAGAACTCTTACAGAGAGCAGATGTTGGAAACTAGATTGCAGAAAGACTGTTAAAGAGAGCAGAGTTTAGAGACTGGGGTGCAGAAGGACTGTTGCAGAGAGCAGAGGTTGGAGACTGGGATGAAGAAGAATTGTTGCAGAGAAGACTTTGGAGACTGGGGTGCAGAAGAACTTTTACAGAGAGCAGAGTTTTTTAGACTGCGTTTAAAAGGATCTTACAGAGAGCAGAGGTTTGAGACTGAGGTGCAGAAGGACTGTTGCAGAGAGCAGATGTTGGAGACTGCAGTACAGAAAGACTGTTGCAGAGAGCTGAGGTTGGAGACTAGGGTACACAAGGACTTTTTCAGAGAGCAGATGTTGGAGACTGTTGTTCAGAAGGACTGTTGCAGAGAGCAGAAGTTGGAGAATAGGGTACAGAAAGACTTTTGCAGAGAGCAGAGGTTGGAGACTGAGGTTCAGATGGACAAATAATGAAAGCAGAGGTTGGAGACTGGCGTGCAAAAGAACCTTTACAGAGAGCAGAGTTTGGAGACTGTGGTACAGAAGGACTATTACAGAGAGAAGAGTTTGGAGACTGGGGAGCAGAAGGACTGTTGCGGAGTACAGAGTTTGGAGACTGGTGTGCAGCAGGACCGTTGCAGAAAGCAGAGGTTGGAGAATGGCGTTGAGAAGGAATGTTACAGAGAGCAGATTTTCGAAACTGGGGTGCAGAAAGATTTTTCGAGACCAGAGGTTGGAGACTGAGTTTAAGAAGGTTTGTTGCAGAGAACAGAGGTTGGAGACTGGGGTGCAGAAGGATCGTTGCAGTCACCAGAGTTTCCAGACTGAGATGCAGAAGGACTGTTACACAGAGCAGAGGTTAAAGAATGAGGTGAAGAAGGACAGTTACTGAGAGCAGATGTGAAAGACAGGGGTGCAGGACCGATACAGAGCAGAAGTTGGAGACTGAGGTACAGAAGGACTGTTTCAGAGAGCAGAGGTTGGAGACTCGGGTGCAGAAGGATTATTGCAGAGAGCAAGTTTTCAGACTGAGGTACAGAAAAACTGTTGCAGAGAGCAGATATTGTAGACTGGGTTGCACAAAGACTGTTGCAGAGAGCAGAGGTTAGGAGACTGGGGGGCAGAAGAACTTGTACTGAGAGAAGAGGTTGGATACTGGGGTGCAGAAGAACTGAAGTAGAGAACAGAGGTTGGAGACTGGGGTGCAGAAGGATCATTGGGTCAAGCAGTGTATGGAGACTGGGGTATAGAAGGACTGTTGCAGAGAGCAGAGGTTGGAGACTTGAGTGTAGAAGGACTGTTGCAGAGAGCAGACGTTGAATACTGGGGTGCAGCAGGATCGTTTGGGCGAGCAGAGTATGGAGAGTGGGGTGTAGAAGGACTGTTAAAGAGAGCAGAGGTTGGAGACTGGGTTGTCAAAGGACTGTTTCAGAGAGCTGATGTTGGAGACTTGGGCGCAAAAGGACTTTTGCATAGAGCAGAGAATGGAGACTGAGGTACAGAAGGAATGTTACAGATAGTAGAGGTTAGAGAAAGGGGTGCAGATTGATTATTGAAGAGAGCAGAGATTTCTGACTGAGGTACAGAAGAACTGTTGCAGAGAGAAGATGTTGGAGACTGGGGTTCAAAAAAACTGTTGCAGCGAGCAGAGGTTTGAGACTGGGGTGCCAAAGGATCTTTGCAGAGAGAAGGGGTTGGACACTGAGGTGCAGAAGGATTGTTGCGGAGAGCAGAGTTTGGAGACTGGGGTACAGAAGGAATGTTGCAGTGAGCAGAGGTTGGAGATTTGGTTGCAGAAGGACTGTTGCAGTGAGCAGAGGTTGGAGACTTGGGTTAAGAAGGACTGCTGCAGAAAGCAGAGGTTGGAGACTGGGGTGCAGAAGGACTGTTGCAGAGAGCAGAGGTTAAAGACTGGTTTGCAGAAGGACAGTTACAGATAGCAGCATTGGAGACTGGGGTGCAGATGGACTGATACAGAGAGCAGAGTTTGGAGGCTGCAGTGCAGAAGGCCTGTTATAGAGAGCACAATTTGGAGACTGGGGTGATGAAGGACTGTTACAGAGAGCAGAGTTTGGAGACTGGGTTGCAGAAAAGATGTTGAAGACTGGGGTTCACAAAGACTTTTGCAGCGAGCAGAGGTTTGAGACTGGGGTGACAAAGGATCTTTGCAGAGAGAAAAGTTTGGACACTGAGGTGCAGAAGGATCATTTCGGAGAGCAGAGGTTCGAGACTGGGGTGCAGAAGGATCATTACAGAGAGCAGAGTTTGGATACTGGGGTGCAGAAGAAATGTTGCAGTGAGCAAAGGTTGGAGACTTGGGTGCAGAAGGACTATTGCAGAAAGCAGAGGTTGTAGACTGGGGTGCAGAAGCACTTATAGAGAAAGCAGATGTTAGAGACTGGGGTGCAGAAGGCCCGTTAGAGAGAACAGAGGTTGGAGAATCTGGTAAAGAAGGACTATTACAGAGAGCATAGGTTAAAAACTGGGGTGCAAAGACTGTTCCAGAAAACAGAGGTTAGAGACTGGGGTGCAGAAGAACCGTTGCAGAGAGCAGAGGTTGGAGACTGAGGTGCAGAATGACTGTTGCAGAGAGCAGATTTTGAAGAATGGGGTGAATAAGGACCCTTACAGAGAACAAAAGTTGGAGACTGTGGTACAGAAAGACTGTTACAGAGAGCAGAGGTTGGAGTCTGGGTTGCAGAAGAACCGATGTAGAGAACAGAGACTGGGGTGTAGAAGGACCTTTGGGGCGATCAGAGTATGGAGACTTGGGTGTAGAAGGACTGTCGAAGAGAGCAGTGATTGGAGACTGAGTTACAAAAGGAATTTTACAGAGAGCAGAGTTTTGAGACTGAAGTGCAGATGGATTATTGCAGAGAGCAGAGTTTTCAGACTGAGGTACAGAAGAACTGTTGCAGGAAGCAGATGTTGGAGAATGGGGTTCACAAGGACTGTTGCAGCTAGCAGAGGTTTCAGACTGGGATGCAAAAGGCCTGTTACAGAGAGCAGAGGTTGGAGACTGGGGTGCAGAAGGACTGTTACAGAAAGCAGAGTTTGCAGACTGCGTTTGAGAAGGGTCTTACAGAGAGCAGAGGTAGGAGACAGACGTTCAGAAAGACTGTTACAGAGAGCAGAGGTTGGAGACTGGGGTGCAGAGGGATTTTTGCAGAGAGCAGATTTTTCAGACTGAGGTACAGAAGAACTGTTGCAGAGAGCAGATGTTGGAGACTGAGGTGCAGAATGATCGTTGCAGAGAGCAGAGGTTGGAGACTGGGGTCCAGGTGGACTGATACAGAAAGCAGAGGTTGGAGACTGGGATGCAGAAGGCCTGTTACAGAGCAGAGTTTGCAGACTGGGGTGCAGAAGGATGTTACAGAGGGCAGCATTTTGAGACTGAGGTGCAGAAGCACAGTTACAGAGAGTAGCGGTTGGAGAATGAGGTGCAGAAGGACCCTAGCAAAAAGCAGAGGTTGGAGACTGAGGTGCAGAAGGATTGTTACAGAGAGAAGATGTTGGAAACTGGGGTGCAGAAAAACTTTTGCTGAGAGCAAAGGTTTTAGACTGGGGTGTAGAAAGACTGTTGCAGAGAGTAGAGGTTGGAGACTGGGGTGGAGAAGGACTGTTACAGATAGCACAGTTTGGAGACTAGAGTGGAGATGGACTGTTACAGAGAGCAGATGCTGGAGACTGGGGTTCAAAAGAAAAGTTGCAGAAAGCAGAGGATGGCGACTGGGGTGCAGATTTATCCTTGGTGTGAGCAGAGTATGGAGAATGTGGTGTAGAAGAACTGTTACAGAGAGCAGAGGTTGGAGACTAGGGTTTAGAAGGACTTTTTCAGAGAGCAGACTTTGGAGACTTGGGTGAAGAAGTGTTGTTGCATAGAGCAGAGGATGGAGAGTCAGATGCAGAAGACGGTTACAGAAAGCAGATTTTAAAGACTGGGATGCAGAAGGACTGTTGCAGAGAGCAGACTTTGGAGACTGGGATGCAGAAGGATCGTTGCAAAGAGCAGAGTTTGGAGACTGGGGTACAGAAAAATTTTTAGAGAGAGCAGAGGTTGGAGACTGTGGTGCAGAAGGAGTTTAACTTAGAGCACAGGTTGGAGACTGAGGTGCAGAGAAACTGTTGCAGAGAGTAAAGTTAGGAGACTGGGTTGCAGAATAAGTGTTGAAGAGAGCAGATGTTGGAGACTGAGGTGCAGAAGGACCATTACAGAGAGCAGAAGTTGGAGACTGGGGTACAGAGGAGTGTTATAGAGAGCAGAGGTTGGAGACAGGTGTGCAGAAAGATCTGACAGCAAGCATAGGTTGGACACTGGGGTGCAGAAGGACTGTTGCTGATAACAGAGGTTAAAGACTGGGGTGGAGAAGGATCATTGGAGAGAGAAGAATTTGGAGACTGGGGGCAAAAGGCCTGTTACATACAGCAGAGGTTGGAGACTGGGGTGAAGAAGACGTTTTACAGAGAGCAATTCTTGGAGACTTGGGTGCAGAAGGACAGTTAGAGTGATCATAGTTTGGAGACTGGGTTGCAAAAGAATCTTACTGAGAGCAGAGGTTGGAGAATGAGGTACAGAAGGACTGTTAGAGAGAGCAGAGTTTGGAGACTGAGGTGCAGAAGGATCGTTCGAGAGAGCAGTGTTTAAAGACTGCAGTGTAGAAGGACTGATAGAGAAAGCAGAGGTTTAAGACTGGGGTGCATAAGGACCCTTACAGAGAACAGAGGTTGGAGACTGAAAGACTCTTACAGAGAGCAGACGTTTAAGACTGGGGTGCAGAATGACTGTTGTAGAGAACAGAGGTTGGCGAATGGTTTACAGAAGGACCATTGCGGAAAGTAGAGGTTGAAGACTGGGTTTCAGAAGGATCTTACAGAGAGTTTTGACACTGAGGTGCAGAAGGACTGTGGCAGAGAGAAGAGGTTGAAGATTGGGGCGCTGAAGGACTGTAGCAGAGAGCAGAGGTTGGAGTATGAGGTGCAGAAAAACTATTACAGAGAGCACAGGTTGGAGACTGGGGTGCAGAAAAACTGATACAGAAAGCAGAGTTTGGAGACTGGGGTGAAGAAGGCCGCTTACAGAGAGCAGAGGTTGGAGACTGGGGTGAAGAAGTACCATTGCAGAGAACAGAGGATGGTGACTGGGGTGCAGAAGGACTCTTGCAGAGAGCAGAGTTTGAAGACTGGTTGCAGAAAGACTGTTTCAGAGAGAAGTTGCAGAGTGAGGTGCAGAATGACAGTTACAAAGAGCAGAGTTTGGAGACGGTGGTTCAGAAGGACTGCTATAGAAAGCAGAGGTGGGAGACTGGGTTGCAAAAGGACCCTTACAGAGACCAGAGGTTGGAGACTGCGGTACAGAAGGACTGTTGTAGAGAACAAGTTTGAAGACTGGGGTTAAGAGGTACCAATGCAGAGAGCAGAGGTTGGAGACTGGGGTGCAGAAGGAATGTAACAGAGAGCACAGGTTGGAGAATGAAGTGTAGAAGAAGTGTTACAGAGAGCAGAGTTTGGAGACTGAGGTGGAGAAGGACTGTTACAGAAATCAGAGGATGGAAATTGGGGTGTAGAAGGACCCTTACAGAGAGCAGAGTTTGGAGATTTTCGTACAGAAGGACTGTTACACAGAGCAGGTCTTGGAGACTGCGGAGCAGCAGGACTGTTGTAGAGAACAGAAGTTGGAGACTGGGGTGGAGAAGCAATGTTACAGAGAGCAGAGTTTAAAAACCGGAGTGCAGAAAGATCTCACAGAGAGCAGAGTTTGGAGACTGTGGTGCAGAAGGACTGTTGCACAGAGCAGAAGTTGGAGACTGGGGTTCAGAAAAATCATTGCAAAGAGCAGATTTTAGAGACTGAGGTGCAGATGGACTGTTACAAAGAGGAGAGTTTGGAGACTGAGGTGCAGAAGGACAGTTACAAAGATCAGAGCTTGGAGACTTGTTTGCAGAAGGACTGTTACAGAGAGCAGAAGTTGGAGACTGGGGTTCAGATGGATCTTACAGAAAGCAGAGTTTAGAGACTGGAGTGCAAAAGAAACGTTGCAGAGAGCAGATGTTGGAGACTGGGATGGAGAAGAATCGGTTGGAGCCTGGAGTGCATAAGGATCTTACAGGGAGCAGAGGTTCGTGACTAGGGTGCAGAAGGACTGTTGCCAAGAGCAGAGGTTGGAGACTGCGGTGGAGAAAAATCATTGCAGAGAGAAGAGGTTGGAGACTTGGGTTCTGAAGGCCTGTTACTGAGCAGATTCGAGACTGGGTTGCAAAAATCCTGTTATAGAGAGCAGAGGTCGGAAACTATTCTGCAGTAGGACTGTTACAGAGAGCAGAGTTTGGAGACTGGGTTGCAGAAGGCTCTTAAAAAGAGCAGAGGTAGGAGACTGAGGTGCAGAAGGATCGTTGCAGAGAGCAGAGTTTTTAGACTGAGTTGCTGAAGGACTGTTGCAGAGAGCAGATGTTGAAGACTGGGTTGCAGAAGGCCTGTTACAGAGAGCAGAATTCGGAGACTGGGTTGGAGAAGGATCCTACAGAGAGCAGAGGTTGAATAACCAGGTGCAGGAAGACTGATACAGAGATTAGATGTTGGAGACTGAGGAACAGAAGTAAGGTTTCAGAATACAGAGTTTTGAGACTGAGATGCACAAGGATTGTTACAGAGAGAAGAGGTTGGAGACTGGGGTGCAGAAAGACTGTTGCAGATAGCGGATTTTGGAGACTGGGGTGCAAAAGGAGTGTTATAGAGAGCACAGGTTTGAGACTGGGGTGCAGAAGGACTGATACAGAGAGCAGAGTTTAGAGACTGAGGTGCAGAAATAATGTTCCAGGGAGTAGTGGTTTGAGACATTGGTGCAGGAGGACTGTGGCAGAGAGCAGAGTTTGGAGACAGAGATGAAGAAAGACTGTTACAGAGAGCAGAGGTTGGAGACTGTGGTGCAGAAGGACTGATACAGAAAGCAGGGGTTGGATACTGGGGTGCAGATGGACCGTTACAGAGAGCATATTTTGAAGACTGCACTACACGAGGACTGTTACAGAGAACAGAGGTTGGAGAACGGGTGCAAAAGGTCTGTTACAGAGGTCAGAGTTTAACGACTGGATTTCAGAAAGATCTTACAGAGAGCAGATGCTTGAGACTGAGGTGCAGAAGGACCGTTGTAGAGAGCAGACTTAGAGACTGAGGTGCAGAAGGATCGATACAGAAAGCAGCAGTTGGAGACTTGGGTGCAGAAGAACTGATACAGAAAGCAGAGGTTGAAGACTCGGGTGCAGAAGGACCCTTACAGAGAGCAGAGTTTGGAGACTGCAGTACAGAAGGACTTTTACAGAGAGCAGAGGTTGGAGACTAGGGTGAAAAAGAACCATTTTAGAGAGCAAATGTTGGAATCTGTGGTGAAAAAGGACTCTTGAAGATAGCTTAGGATGGAGACTGGAGTGTAGAAGTACTGTTGCAGAGAGCAGAGTTTGCAGACTGAGTTGCAGAAGGACTGTTACAGCGAGCAGAGTTTGGAGACTGTGGTGGAAAATGACGGATATAGAAACAGAGGTTGGATACTGGGGTGCATAAGGACCCTTACAAAGAACAAAGGTTGGAGACTGTGGTACAGAAGGACTGTTACAGAGAGCAGAGGTTGGAGACTGGGGTGCAGAATAACTGTTGCAGAGAACAGAGATTGGAGACTGGGTTGCAGAAGGTTCGTTGGGGCGAGCAGAGTATGGAGACTAGGGTTTTGAAGGACTGTTGCAGAGAGCAGAAGTTGAAGACTGGGGTGTAGAAGAAATTTTGCAGAAGCAGATGTTGGAAACTTTGGTGCAGAAGGACGGTTGCATAGAGCAGAAGTTGAAAACTGGGGTGCAGAAGGATATTTAAAGAGAGCAGAGGTTGGAGACTGGAGTGCAGAAAGATAGTTGCAGAGAGCAGTAGTTGGAGACAGGGTTGCAGAAAGATCGTTGCAGAGAGAAGAGGTTGGAGACTGGGGCGCAGAAGGATCGTTAAAGAGAGCAGAGTTTGGAGATTATGGTGAAGAAAGACTTTTACAGAGAGCACAGGTTGAAGACTGGGGTGCAGTAGGAATTTTACAGAGAGCACAGGTTGGAGACTGAGGTGCAGAAAAACTGTTGCAGAGATCAAAGTTTGAAGTCTGGGGTGCAGTTTGAGTGATGCAGAGAACAGAGGATGGAGACTGAGGTGGAGAAGGACCCTGACAGATACCAGAGTTTGGAGACTGCTTTACAGAAGGACTGTTAGAGAGAGCAGAGTTTTGAGACAGGTGTGCAGAAGGATGTGACAGACAGCAAAGTTTGGTGACTGGGGTGCAGTAGGACATTTGCGGAGAGCAGAAGTTGGAGACTGGGGTGCAGAAGAATCTTTGAAAAAAAAAAGAGATTGGAGACTGGGGTCAAAAGTCCTGTTACAGACAGCAGAGTTTGGAGATTGGGGTGCAGAAGGCCTCTTTCAGAGAGCAGTGGTTGGAGACTGGGAAGCAGAATGTCAGTTACAGAGAATAGAGGTTAAAGACTGGGTTGCAAAAGGATCTTACAGAGAGCCAAGGTTGTAGACTGAGGTACAGAAGGACTGTTACAGAGAGCAGAGGTTGGAGACTGAGGTGTAGAAGGTTCGTTGCAGTGAGCAGAGTTTTCAGACTGAGGTGCAGAAGGACTGTTACAGAGAGCAGAGGTTTTAGCCTGGGGTTCAGAAGGCTTGTTACAGAGAGCAGAGGTTGGAGACTGAGGTGTAGAAGGACTGTTGCAGAGAGTAGAGGTTGGATATTGGCGTCCAGAAAGACTGTTGTCGAGAGAAGAGGTTGGAGACTGGGGTGCAGAAGGACTATTGCAGAGAGCAGAGGTTGGAGACTGGGGTGCAGAAGGACTTATACATAAAGCAGACGTTTGTGACCTGGGTGCAGAAAGATTGTTGCAGAGAGCTGAGGTTGAAGACTGGGGTGGAGAAGGACTGTTGCAGAGAGCAGATGTTGGAGACTGGGGTGCAGAAAAACTGTTGCAGAGAGCAGGGGTTGCAGACTGAGGTTCAGAAAAACTGTTACAGAGAGCAGAGTTTGGAGAATATGGTGCAGAATTAGTGATACAGAGAGCAGAAGTTAACGACTGGTGTGCAGAAGAAATTTTACAGAGAACAGAGGTTGGACACTGCAGTACAGAAGGACTGTTACAGAGAGCAGAGTTTGGAGACTGGGTTTCAGAAGGATCTTACAGAGAGAAGAATTCGGACACTGAGGTTCAGAAGAACTGTTGCAGAGAGCAGAGGTTAGAGATTGGGACGCAGAAGACTGTTGCAGAGAGCAGAGGTTTTAGTCTGAGGTGCAGAAAGTCTTTTACAGAGAGCAGAGGTTAGAGACCGGGGTTCACAAAGACTGTTGCAGAGAGCAGAGGTTGCAGAGTGAGGTGCAGAAGGACTGTTGTCGAGAACAGAGTTTGGAGACTCGGGTGCAGAAGGACCATTGCAGAAAGCAGAGGTTGGAGACAGGGTTTCAGAAGGATCTTACAGAGAGCAGAGGTTAGACACTTATGTGCAGAAGGACTGTTGAAGAGAGCAGAAGTTGGAGATTGGGAAACAGAAAGACTGTTGCGGAGAGAGAGAGAGGTTGGAGTGTTACGTGCAGAAAGAAAGTTACAGAGAGCAGAGGTTTGAGACTGAGGTTAAGAAAAACTGATGCAGAAAGCAGAGTTTGGAGACTGGGGAGCAGAAGGATCCTTACAGTGAGCAGAGTTAGGAGACTGCAGTACAGAAAGACTGTTAAAGAGAGCAGAGGTTGGAGACTGGGGTCGAGAAGGACTGTGGCAGAGAGCAGATTTTGGAGACTGGCGTGCAGAAGAACTGTTACAGAGAGAAGAGGTTGGAGATTTGGGTGCAAACGGCCTGTTACACAGATCAGAGTTTGGAGACTGGGGTGCAGAAGGACTGTTGCAGAGAGCAAGGATGAAGACTGGGGTGCAGAAAGACTGTTGCAGAGAGCAGAGGTTTCACAGTGAGGTGCAGAAGGACATTTACAGAGAGCAGAGTTTGGAGACTGTGTTGCAGAAGGACTGATACACAAAGCAGAGGTTGAGGATTGGAGTAAACAAGGACCCTTAAAGATAATAGAGTTTAAATACTGTGGTTCAGAAGAACTGTTGTAGAGAACAGAGATTGGAGTCTTCTGTGCAGAGGGACCATTGCAGAGAGCGAAGTTTGGAGACTGGTTTGCAGCAGGAATGTTACAAAAAGAAGAGTTTGGACACTTGGGTGCAGAAGGAGTGTTGCAGAGAGCAGAGTTTGGAGCCTTGGGTGCAGAGGGATCGTTGCAGAGAGCAGAGTGTGGAGACTGGGGTGCCGAAGAACTGTTAAAAAGAGAAGAGGTTGAAGACGTGGGTGCAATAGGCCTGTTGCACAGATCAGAGTTGGGAGACTGGGGTTCAGAAGGATTGTTACAGAAAGCAGAGTTTGGAGACTGGTTTTCAGAAGGATCTTACACAGAGAAGAGTTTGGAGACTGAGGTGCAGAAGGACTGTTACAGAGAGTAGATGTAGTAGACTGAGGTGCAGAAAGACCATTGCCGAGAGCAGGGTTTGGAGACTGAGGTGCAGAAGGACTGTTGCAGAGAGAAGAGGTTGGAGACTTAGGTGTAGAAGAACTCTTGCAGAGTGAAGAGGTTGGAGATTGGGGTGCAGAAGGATTGTTGCAGAGAGCAGAATTTGGAGACTGAGGTGCAGAAAAACTGTTACAGAGAGCAGAGCTGGAGACTTGAGTGCAGAAATGCTGATACAGAAAGCAGAGGTTTGAGACTGGGATGCAGAAGGATCGTTACAGAGAGAAGTGTTTGGAAACTGCAGTAAAGAAGGACTGTTACAGAGAGCAGAGGTTGGAGACTGGGGTGGAATGAACTGTTGCAGAGATCAGATGTTGAAGACTGGGGTGCAGAAGGACTGTTGCAGAGAGTAGAGGTTGGAGATTGGGGTGTAGAAGAACTGTTGCAGACAGTAGAGTTTGGAGACTGGGGTGCAGAAGGACCGTTGCAGAGAGGAGAATTGGGAGACTGAGGTGTAGAAGGATTGTTACAGAGTGCAGAGGTAGGAAACTGGGGTGCAGAAAGTTGACCCAGAAAGCAAAGGTTGGAGACTGGGGTGGAGAAGGCTTGTTACAGAGAGAAGAGTTTGGAGACTGAGGAGCTGAAGGATCGTTAAAGAGAGCTGAGTTTGGAGACTGAGGTGCAGAAGGACTGTTACAGAGAGCAGAGTTTGGAGATTGGGGTGCAGAAGAACCGTTACAGAGAGCAGAGGTTGGAGACTGGGGTGCAGAAGGCTTTTTACAGAGAGCAGAGGTATGAGACTGAGATGAAGAAGGATTCTTACTAAGAGCAAAGATTGGAGACTGGGGTTAAGAAGGACAGTTAGAGAGAACACAGGTTGGATACTGGGGTGAAGAAGAAATGTTGCAGAGAGCAGAATTTGGAGACTGGGGTGCAGAAAGACTTTTGCAGAGAGCAGAGTTTAGAGACTGCGGTACAGAAGAACTGTTACAGAGAGTAGAGCTTGGAGACTGGGGTGCAGAAGGAATGTCACAGAGAGTGCAGTTCGAAAACTGGGATGCAGAAGGATATTATAGAGACCACATGTTGGAGACTGGGTTGCAGATGGACTCTTTCAGAGAGTAGACGATGAAGACTGGGGTGCAGAAAGATCATTTCAGAGAGTAGAGTTTGGAGACTTGGGTGTAGAAGGACTGTTGCAGAGAGCAGATGTTTGCGACTGGGGTGAAGAAGGACTGTTGCAGAGAGCAGAGGTTGGAGACTGAGGTGCAGAAGGACTGTTAGAGAGAGCAAAGGTTGGAGACTGGGGTGCAGAAGGACCCTTACTGAGAGCAGAGTTTGGAGACTGCAGTACAGAAGGACTGTTAAGGAGAGCAAAGTTTGGAGACTACGGTGCAGAAGGACTATTGCAAAAAAAGTGTTTGGAGACTGGGGTGCAGAAGAAATATTGCAGAGCACAGAGGTTGGAGACTGAGGTGCAGAGGGTCATTGCAGAGAGAAGAGGATGGAGACTTGGGTGCAGCAGGCCTGTTACAGAGAGCAGAATTTGGAGGCTGGGGTGCAGAAGGATAATAGCAGAGAGCAGAGTTTGGAGACTGAGGTGAAGAAGAATCCTTGCAGAGAGCAGAGGTTTGAGACTGTGGTGCAGAATGATCTTTACAGAAAGCAGAGGATGAAGACTTGGGTGCAGAAGAAAAGTTACAGAGAGCACAGATTGAGACTGAAGTTCAGAAAAAAATGTTGCAGAGAGCAGAAGTTGGAGACTGCGTTGCAGAATGACTTTTGCAGAGAGCAGAGGTTGGAAACTTCGGTGAAGAAGAACTAATATAGAAAGCAGACATTGGAGACTGATGTGCAAAAGTACCGTTAAAAAGAACAAAGGTAGGAGACTGCGGTATAGAAAGACTTTAACTGAGAGCAGATGTTGGAGACTGTGGGGCAGAAGGACTGATGCAGAGAACAGAGGTTGGAGACTGGGTGCAGAAGGACTGTTGCAAAGAGCAGAGTTTGGAGACTGAGGTGCAGAAGGATTGTTAGAAATCAGAGCTAAGATACTGGGGTGCAGAAGGAATGTTGCAGAGAGCAGAAGGTGAAGACTGAGGTGCAGAAAGACTTTTGCAGAGAACAGAGGTTGTAAACTGGGGTGCAGAAGGACTGTTACAGAGAGCAGAGTTTGGAGACTGGGGTGCAGAATAACTGATATGGAAAAAAGTGTTTTGAACCTGGGGTGTAGAAGAACTGTTGCAGAGAACAGAGGTTGGATTCTGGGGTTCAGTAGGACCGTTGCAGAGAGCAGATGTTGGAGACTGAGGTGCAATAGGACTGTTACAGAGAGCAGAGGTTTTACACTGGGGTGCAGAATAACTGATACAGAAAGGAGAGTTTGTAGTCTAGGGTATAGAAGGACTTTTACTCTGAACAGATTTTGTAGCCTGGGGTGCAGAAAGACTGTTGCGGAGAACAGAAGTTGGAGACAGGGGTTCAGAAGGGCTGTTGCAGAGAGATGAGGTTGGAGACTGAGGTGCAGAAGACCTGTTACAGTGAGCAGAGTTTGGACACTAGGTTGCAGAAGACCTGTTACAGAGAGCAGAGGTTGGAGACTTGGGTGCAGAAGGATTGTTATAGATAGCACAGTTTGGAGACTGGGGTGTAGAAGGATCGATGCAGAGAGCAGAGCTTTCAGACTGATTCTTAGAAGGACTGTTACAGAGAAGAGAGATTGGAGTCTGAGGTCCAGAAGGACTGTTATAGAAAGCAGAGGTTGGTAATTGGGGTGCAGATGGACCGTTACAAAAAGAACAGGTTGGAAAAAAAAATTAAGAACAGGTTGGAGACTGCGATAAAAAAAAAAAAAAACTATTACAGAGAGCAGAGGTTAGAGACTGGGTAGAAGAAGGATCGTTGCAGAGAGCAGATGTTGGAGACTGGGGTGCAGAAGGACTGTTAGAGAGAGCAGAGGATGGAGACTGAGTTGCAGAAGGACAGTTACAGAGAGCACAGGTTGGAGAGTGGTGTGCAGAATAAATGTTGCAGAGAGCAGACTTTGGAGACTTGGGTGCATAAGAACTGATGCAGAGAGCAGAGGTTCGAGACTGGGGTGTAGAAGTATCGTTGCATAGAGCAGAGATTGGAAACTAAGGTGCAGAAGGATCCTTACACAGAGCAGAGTTTGGTTCCTGGGGTGTAAAAGGACGGCGGCAGAGAACAGAGGTTGGAGACTGAGGTGCAAAAGAACTGATACACAGAGCAGAGGTTGGAGACTGGGGTGCAGAAGAACTGATACACAAAGCAGAGGTTGGAGATTTGGGTTAAGAAAGAGAGAAGAGTTTGGAGACTGCAGAAAAGAAGCACTTTTACAGAGAGCAAAGTTTGGAGACCCTGATGCAGAAGGACTGTTGCAGAGAAGAGAGAGTGGAGACTGGGGTGCAGAAGAACCGTTGCAGAGAAAAGAGGTTGGAGACTGAGGTGCAGAAGGATTGTTACAGAGAGCAGAGTTTGGATACTGGGGTGCAAATGAACTTTTGCAGAAAGCAGAGGTCGGAGACTGAGGTGAAGAAGGATCGTTGCAGAGAGAAGACGTTGGAGACTGGGGTGAAGAAGGCCTGTTACAAAGAGCAGAGTTTTGAGACTGGAGTGCAGAAGGACTGTTACAGATAGCGCAATTTCGAGACTGGGTTGCAGAAGGATATTACAAAGAGCATTTTGGAGACTGGGGTTCAGAAGGACTGTTACAGAGAGCAAAGGTTGGAAACTCGGGCGCAGAAAGATTGTTGCAGAGAGCAGAGTTTTCAGACTGAGGTGCAGAAGGACTGTTACAGAGAGCATTGTTTGGAGACTGGGGTGCAGAATGATCGTTGCAGAGAGCACAGGTTGGAGACTGGGGTGCATAAGGCTTGTTACAGAGAGCAGAGGTAGAAGACTGGGGTGCAGAAGGCCTGTTACAGAGAGTAGAGTTTGGAGACTGGGGTGCAAAAGAACTGTTACAGAGAGCAGCGTTTGGAGAATTCGTTGCAGTAGGATCTTACAGAGAGCATGGTTGAATACTGAGGTTCAGAAGGACTTTTACAGATTAGAGGGTGGAGACTGTGGTGCAGAGGGAGTATTACAAAGAGCAGAGTTTGTATATTGGGGTACAGAAGAATTGTTACTGAGAGTAGAAGTTTGAGACTGTGGTGCAGAAGGCCTGTTAAAGAGAGGAGATGAGGTGCAGAAGGACAGTTACAGAGAGCAGAGGTTGGAGACAGAGGTGCAGAAAGATTTTACAGAGAGCAGATTTTGGACACTTATGTGCAGAAGGACTGTTACAGAGAGCAGATGTTTGAGACTGGGGAGAAGAAGGACTGTTGCAAAGAACAGAGGTTGGAGACTGGGGTGCAGAAGGATCTTTGAGGAGAGGAGAGCTAAAGACTGAGGTGCACAAGGATTGCAACAGAGAGCAGAGTTTGGAAACCAGGGTGCAGTAGGATAGTTACAGAGAGAACAGGTTGGAGACTGGGGTGAAGAAGAAATGTTGCAGAGAGCAAAGGTTTGACAGTGGGGTGCAGAAAGACTGTAGCAGAGAGCAGAGTTAGGAGACTGGGATGTAGAAGGACTGTTGCAGAGGGCAGACATTGGAGACTGGGATGTAGACGGATCCTTGCAGAGAGCAGAGGTTGGAGACTGGGGTGTAGAAGGACTTTTGCAGACAGCAGACGTTGGAGACTGGGGTGCTGAAGGACTGTTGCACAGAGCAGAGGTTGGAGACTTAGTTGCAGAAGCACTGTTACAGAGAGCAGAGGTTTTAGACTGGGGTTCAGAATAACTGATATGGAAAGTAGAGTTTGTAGACTGGGGTGCAGAAGGACTGTTGCAGAGAACAGAGGTTGGAGACTGGGTGCAGAATGACTGATACAGAGAGCATAGTTTAGAGAACGGGGTGCCGAAGGCTCTTACAGAAAGCAGAGGTTGGAGACATGGGTTCAGAAGGACTGTTGCAGAGAGCAGAGTTTAGAGACTGGGTTGTAGAAGACCTGTAACAGAGAGCAGATGTTGGAGACTGCGGTGCAGAAGAATCGTTGCAGAGAGTAGAGGTTGGAGTCTGGGGTGTAGAAGACTGTTACAGAGAGCACAGTTTAGAGAATGGGTTGCAGAAGACCTGTTACAGAGAGCAGATTTTGGAGACAGGGGTGCAGAAGGATTGTTACAGATAGCACAGTTTTGAGACTGGTGTGGAGAAGAATCGATACAGAGAGAAGAGGTTTCAAACTGAGGATTAGAAGGACTGTTACAGATAGTAGAGGTTGGAGTCTGAGGTGTAGAAGGACTGTTACAGAAATCAGAGGTTGGCAATTGGGGTGCAGAATTACCATTATAGAGAGAAAAGGTTGGACACTGCGGTACAGAAGGACTGTTACAGAGAGCAGAGTTTGGAGACTGGGGTGCAGAATAACTGATACTGAAAGTAGAGTTTGGAGCGTGGGGTGCAGAAGGACTGTTACAAAGAACAGAGTTTGTAGCCTGGGGTGCAGAAGGACAGCTGCAGAGAACAGAGGTTGGATACTGGTGTGCAGAAGGGCCGTTGCAGAGAGATGAGGTTGGAGACTGAGGTGCAGAATGACTGTTACAGAGAGCAAAGTTTGGAGAACGGCATGCAGAAGGATCTTACGGAGAACAGACATTGGAGACTGGGATGTAGCATGATCGTTGGAGAGAGCAGAGGTTAAAGACTGGGGTGTAGAAGGACTTTTGCAGAATTCAGAGGTTGGAGACTGGGGTGCAGAAGGCCTGTTATAGAGAGCAGAGTTTTGGAGACTGGTTTGCAGAAGACCTGTTACAGAGAGCAGATGTTGGCGACTGGGGTACAGAGGATTTCTATAGATAGCACAGTTTGGAGACTGGGGTTTAGAAGAATTGTTGCAGAGAGCAGAGGTTTCACACTGAGGCTAAGAAGGACCCTTATAGAGAGAAGAGGTTGGAGACTGCGGTACAGAAGGACTGTTACAGAGAGCAGAATTTGGAGTCTTGGGTGCAGAAGGACTGTTGCATAGAGCAGATGTCGAAGACTGGGGTGCAGAAGGACTATTATAGAGAGCAAACGTTGGAGACAGAGGTGCAGAAGGATTGTTACAGAGAATAATCTTACAGAGAGTAGAGTTTGGAGACTGGTGTGCAGAAGAACTGTAGCAGAGAGCAGAGGTTGGAGACTGGGGTGAAGAAGGACTGTTACAGATAGCACAGTTTGGAGACTGGGTTGCAGAAGGATCATACAGAGAGCATTTTGCAGTCAGAGGTGCATAAGGAGTGTTACAAGAGCAGAGGTTTAAGACTTGCATGCAGAAAGATTTCTGCAGAGAGCAGTGTTTTCAGACTGAGGTGCATAAGGACTGTTACAGAGAGCAGATGTTCGATCCTGGTGTACAGAAGGACTGTTACAGAGAGCAGAGTATGGAGACTGGGGTGCAGAAGGCCTTTTACAGAGAGCAGAGGTCTGAGACTGGGGTGCAGAAGGAATGTTACAGATAGCACAGTTCGGAGACTGGGGTACAGAAGGATCGTTGCAGAGAGCAGAGGTTTCAGACTGAGGTGCACAAGGACTTTTACAGAGAGCATAAGTTGTAGTCTGAGAGGCAGAAGGATTATTACAGAAAGAGGAGGTTGGCAATTGGCGTGCGGAAGGACCGTTACAGACAGAAGAGGTTGGAGACTGCGGTACAGAAGGACTGTTACAGATAGCAGAGTTTGGAGACTGAGGTGCAGAAGGACAATTGCAGAGAGGAGATGTTGGAGACTTGGTTGCAGAAGGCCTGTTAAAGAGAGCAGAGTTATAAGACTGGTGTGCCGAAGGCCTGTTACAGAGAGCAGAGTTTGGAGAATGTGTTGCAGAAGGATCTTACAGAGAGCAATGTTTGGAGACTGAGGTGCAGAAGGACTTTACAGAGAGTAGAGTTTGGAAACTGAGGAGCAGAAGGAACGTTGTAGAGAGCAGAGGTTGTAGACTGCTGTCCAGATGAATTGTTACAGAGATCAGAGGGTGAAAACTGGAGTGCACAAGGTGTGTTACAGGGAGCAGAGTTTGGAGACTGGTGTGCAGAAGAAGTGTTACAGAGAGCAGAGTTTGCAGAGTGAGGTACAGAAAAACTAATACAGAAAGTAGAGGGTGGAGACTGGGGTGTAGATGGACCTTTACTGAGAACATAGTTTGGAGACTGCTGTACAGAAGGACTGTTACACGAAGGAGAGTTTGGAGACTGGGGTTCTAAAGGATCGTTTTCAAATAGCAGATGTTGTAGACTGGTGTTCAGAAGGATCTTAGAGAGAGCATAGGTTGGAGACTGAGCTGCATAAGGACTGTTACAGAGAGCAGAGGTTGAAGACTGGGGTGCAGAAGGATCGTTGCAGAGAGCAGAGTTTAAAGACTGAGGTGCAGAATGATCGTTGAGGAGAGCAGAGGATGGAGACTGTGGTGGAGAATGATACTTACAGAGAGCAGATGTTGGATACTGGGGTGCAGAAGGACAGTTACAGAGAGCACAGGTTTGAGACTAGGGTGCAGAAGAAATGTTTCAGAGAGTAGAGGTTGGATACTAGGGTGCAGAAGAACTGTTACAGAAAGCAGAGGTTGTAGACTGAGGTGCAGAAGGACTGTAGTGGAGAAGAGAGTTTGGAGACTGGGGTGCAGAAAGACCGATTAAGAGAGCTGAGGTTGGAGATTTAGGTGCAGAAGATTGTTACAGAGAGCAGAGGTTTGATACTGGGGTGCATATGGACTGTTTCAGAGAGCAGAGGTTGAAGCCTGAGGCAAAGAAGAATCTTACAGAGAGCAGAGGTTGGAGACTAGGGTGCAGAAAGTCTGTTGCAGATAGTAGTGTTTGAAAACTGATGTGCAGAAAATTGTTGCAGAGAAAAGAGGTTGGAGACTGAAGTGCAGAAGGCCTGTTACAGAGAGCAGAGTTTGGAGACTGAGATGAAGAAAGACTGTTACAGAGAGCAGAGTTTAGATACTGGGGTGCAGAAGGTCCTTTACAGAGAGCATATTTTGGAGACTACACTACACGAGGACTGTTACAGAGAACAGAGTTGAAGAACGGGTGCAGAAGGACTGTTACAGAGGTCAGAGTTTAGAGACTGGGTTACAGAAGGATCTTACAGAGAGCAGATGTTGGCGACTGAGGAGCAGAAGCACTGTTACAGATAGAAGATGTTGGAGACTGAGGTGCAGAAGGATCGATACAGAGAGCAGCGGTTGGAGACTTGGGTGCAAAAGAACTGATACAAAAAGCAGAGGTTGGAGACTCAGGTGCAGAAGGACCCTTACAGAGAGCAGAGGTTTGATACTGCAGTACAGAAGGACTTTTACAGAGAGCAGATGTTGGAGACTAGGGTGGAAAAGAACTGTTTTAGAGAGCAAATGTTGGAGTCTGTGGTGAAAACGGACTGATGGAGAGAGCTTAGGATGGAGACTGGAGTGTAGAAGTACTGTTGCAGAGAGCAGAGTATGGAGACTGAGTAGCAGAAGGACTGTTACAGCGTGCAGAGTTTGGAGACTGTGGTGGAAAACGACGGATACAGAAAGCAGAGGTTGGATACTGGGGTGCATAAAGACCCTTACAAAAAACAAAGGTTGGAGAACGCGGTACAGAAGGACTATTACAGTGAGCAGAGGTTGGAGACTGGGGTGCAGAATAACTGTTGCAGAGAACAAAGATTGGAGACTGGGGTGCAGAAGGTTCGTTGAAGCGAGAAGAGTATGGAGACTGGGGTGTAGAAGGACTGTTGCAGAGAGCAGAAGTTGAAGACTGGGGTGTAGAAGAAATTTTGCAGAAGCAGATGTTGGAAACTTTGGTGCAGAAGGACTGTTTCATAGAGCAGAGGTTGGAGACTGGGGTGCAGAAGGATAGTTAAAGAGAGCAGAGTTTGGAGACTGGAGTGCAGAAAGATCGTTTTAGGGAGCAGAGGTTGGAGACTGGGGTGCAGAAGGATAGTTAAAGAGAGCAGAGTTTGGAGACAGGGTTGCAGAGAGATCATTGCAGAGAGAAGAGGTTGGAGACTGAGGCGCAGAAGGATCATTAAAGAGAGCAGAGTTTGGAGATTATGGTGAAGAAGGACTTTTACAGAGAGCACAGGTTGAAAACTGTGGTTCAGTAGGACTTTTACAGAGAGCACAGATTGGAGACTGAGGTGCAGAAAAACTGTTGCAGAGAGCAAAGTATTGAGTCTGAGGTGCAGTTTGAGTGATGCAGAGAGCAGAGGATGGAGACTGAGTTGGAGAAGGACCCTGACAGAGACAAGAGGTTGGAGATTGCTTTACAGAAGGACTCATAGAGAGAGCATAGGTTTGAGACAGGTGTGCAGAAGGATGTGACAGACAGCAAAGTTTGGAGACTGGGGTTCAGAAGGACATTTGCAGAAAGCAGAAGTTGGAGCCTGGGGTGCAGAAGAATCGTTAAAGAAAGAAGAGTTTGCAGACTGGGATCAAAAGTCCTGTTACTGAAAGCAGAGGTTGGAGATTAGGGTGCAGAAGGCCTGTTACAGACAGCAGTGCTTAAAGACTGGAGTGCAGAAGATCAGTTACAGAGAGCAGAGGTTAAAGACTGGGTTGCAAAAGGATGTTACAGAGAGCCGAGGTTGTAGACTGAGGTACAGAAGGACTGTTACAGAGAGCAGAGGTTGGAGACTTAGGTGTAGAAGGTTCGTTGCAGTGAGCAGAGTTTTTAGACTGAGGTGCAGAAGGACTGTTACAGAGAGCAGAGGTTTTAGCCTGGGGTGCAGAAGGCACGTTACAGAGAGTAGAGGTTGGAGACTGAGGTGTAGAGGACTGTTGCAAGGAGCAGAGTTTGGAAATTGGGGTGCAGAAGGACCTCTACAGAGAGCAGAGGTTGGAAACTGCGGTATAGGACTGTTACCGAGAGCAGAGTTTGGAGACTGGGGTGCAGAGAGTAGAGGTTGGATATTGTCGTCCAGAAGGACTGTTTGCGAGAGAAGAGGTTGGAGACTGGGGTAGAGAAGGACTGCTGCAGAAAGTAGAGGTTAAAGACTGAGGTGCAGAAGGAATGGTACAGAGGGCAGAGGTTGGAGACTGGGGTGCAGAAGGACTTATACAGAAAGCAGATGTTGGGGACCTGGGTTCAGAAGGATTATTGCAGAGAGCTGAGGTTGAAGAATGGGGTGCAGAAGGACTGTTGCAGAGAGCAGAGATCGGAGACTGGGGTGCAGAAGGACTATTGCAGAGAGCAGAGGTTGCAGACTGAGGTGCAGAAGGACTGTTACAGAGAGCAGAGTTTGGAAAATGTGGTGCAGAATTACTGATACAGAAAGCATAGGTTGGAGACTGGGGTGCAGAAGAAACCTTACAGAGAACAGAGGTTGGAGACTGCGGTACAGAAAGACTGTTACAGAGAGCAGATGTTGGAGACTGGGGTACAGAATAAGTGTTGTAGAGAACAGAGTTGGTAGCCTGGGGTGCAGAAGGACAGCTGCATAGAACAGAGGTTGGATACTGGTTTGCAGAAGGGCCGTTGCAGAGATATGATGTTGGAGACTGAGGTGCAGAATGACTGTTACAGCAAGCAAATTTTGGAGAACGGCGTGCAGAAGGATTTTACAGAGAACAGACATTGGAGACTGGGATGTAGAATGATCGTTGGAGAGAGCAGAGGTTGGAGACTGGGGTGTAGTAGAACTTTTGCAGAGAGCAGAGGTTAGAGACTGGGGTGCAGAAGGCCTGTTACAGAGAGCAGAATTTGGAGACTGGGTTGCAGAAGACCTGTTACAGAGAGTAGATTTTGGAGACTGGGGTGCAGAAGGATTTTTATAGATAGCACAGTTTGGAGACTGCGGTTTAGAAGGATTGTTGCAGAGAGCACAGATTTCACACTAAGGCTAAGAAAGACCATTATAGAGAGAAGAGGTTGGAGACTGCAGTACAGAAAGACTGTTACACAGAGCAGCGTTTGGAGTCTTGGGTGCGGAAGGACCTTTGCAGAGAGCAGATGTCGATGACTGGGGTGCAGAAGGACTGTTATAGAGAGCAGACTTTGGATACAGAGCAGAAGGATTGTTACAGAGAGGAGAGATTGGAGATTGAGGTGCAGAAGTACTGTTGCAGAAAGCAGAGAATGGAGACTGGGGTGCAGAAGGACTGTTACAGAGAGCAGAGTTTGGAGATTGTGGGGCAGAAAAACTGTACAGAGAGCTGAGGTTGTAGACTGGGGTGCAGAAGGATTGTTACAGAGAGCAGAGTTTGGAGACTCAGGTGTAGAAGGACTGTTACAAAGAGCAGAGGTTCGAGAGTGGGGTGCAGAAGAACTGTTACAGATAGGAGAGTCTGGAGACTGGAGTGCAGAAGGTCTGTTACAGAGAGCAGATGTTGGAGATTGAGTTGCAGAAGGACTGTTATATAGAGCAGAGGTTTGAGACTGAGGTACAGAAGGATTGGTACAGAGAGCAGAGGTTAAAGACTTAGGTACAGAAGGATTGTTGCAGAGAGCAGAGGTTGGAGACTGAGGTGCACAAGGATCTTTACAGAGAGGAGAGGTTGGAGACTGGGGTCAGAAAGAAAGTTACGGAGACCACAGATTGGAGACTGGGGTGCAGAAGGATCGCTGCAGAGAGCAGAGGTTGGAGACTCTGGTGTAGAAGGATCATTACAGAGAGCAGAGGTATTAGATTGGGTTGCAGAATGACAGTAACAGAGAGCACAGTTTGGAGACCTGTGTGTAGAAGAAATGTTGCAGAGAGCAGAGGTTGGAGATTGTGGTGCAGAAGAACTGTTCCAGAGAGCAGACGTTGGAGACTGGGTTCAGAAGGATCATTACAGAGAGCAGAGGTTGGAGACTGCAGTACAGAAGGACTGTTACAAAGAGCACAGGTTTGAGACCGGGGTGCAGAAGGACTGTTGCAGAGAACAGAGGTTGGAGACTGCGTTTCAGAAGGACTGGTACATAGAGCAGCGGTTGGAGACTGGGGTGCAGAAGGACTTATACAGAAAGCAGACGTTGGTGACCTGGGTGCAGAACGATTATTGCAGAGACCTGAGGTTGAAGACTGGGGTGGAGAAGGACTGTTGCAGAGAGCAGATGTTGGAGACTGTGGTGCAGAAGGACTGTTGCAGAGATCAGAGATTGGAGACTGGGGTGCAGAAGGACTATTGCAGAGAGCAGAGGTTGCAGACTGAGGTGCAGAAGGACTGTTACAGAAACAGAGGTTTGAAATTGGGGTACAGAGGGACCGCTACAGAGAGCAGAGTTTGGAGACTGCGGTATAGAAAGACTGTAACAGAGAGCAGAGGTTTTAGAATACGGTGCAGAAGGACTGTTACAGAGAGCAGAGGTTGTAGACTGGGGTGCAGAAGTACTGATACAGAAAGCAGAGGTTGGAGACTGGGGTGCAGAAAGACCATTACAGAGAGAAGAGTTTTAAAACTGTGGTACAGAAAGACTGTTACAGAGAGTAGAGGTTGAAGACTGGGGTGTAGAAGGACTGTTGAAGAGAGCAGAGGCTGGAGACTTGGGTGAAGAAGGACTGTTGCCAAGAGCAGAATTTGGAGACTGAGGTGCAGAAGGACTGTTGAGAATAGGAGACATTGGAGACTGGGTGTGGAGAAGAATCATTGAAGTGAGGAGAGGTTGGAGACTGAGGTGTAAAAATACTGTTGCAGAGAGCAGAGGTTAAAGACTGTGGTGCAGAAGGCCTGTTACGAAGAGCAGAGTGGGGAGAAGGGCTCCAGAAAGACTGTTACAGATCACAGAGTTTGGAGACTGGGTTGAAGAAGGATCTAACAGAGAGCAGATGTTGGGGACCCAGGTGCAGAAGGACTGTTACAGAGAGTAGTGGTTGAAGACTGAGGTGGAAACAAATCATAGCAGAGAACAGCGTTTTAATACTAAGGTGCAGAAGCACTGTCGCAGAGACCACAGGTTGGAGACTGGGGCGCAGAAGGACTGTTGCAGAGAGCAGTGGTTGGAGACTGGGGTGCAGAAGTCTTGTTATAGAGAACAGACTTTGGAGACTGGGGTGCAGAAGTCCTGTTACGGAGAGGAGAGTTGGAAGAAGGGGTGCAGAAGGACTGTTAGAGAGGGCAGAGTTAGGAGACTGGGTTGCAGAAGGATCTTACAGAGAGCAGATGTTGGAGACTGAGGTGTAGAATGATTGTTGCAGAGAGAAGAGTTTGGAGACTCGGGTTCAGAAGGCCTGTTAAAGATAGCAGAGTTTGGAGACTGGGGTGCAGAAGGCCTGTTAAGTAGAGCAGAGGTTGAAGACTGGGGTGCAGAAGGACTGTTATCGAAAGCAAAGTTAGGAGACTGGATGGCAGAAGTATCTTACAGAGAGTAGAGTTTGGAGACTGAGGTGCAGAAGGACTGTTACAGAGAGCAGTGGTTGGAGACTGGTGTTCAGATGGATCGTGTAGAGAGAAGAGGTTTCAGACTGAGGTTTAGATCGACTGTTACAGAGAGCAGAGGTTGGAGACTGAGGTGCAGAAGGACTGTTACAGAGAGCAGATGTTGAAGTCTGGGGTGAAGAAGGACTGTTGCAGAAAGCAAAATATTCAAACTGAGGTGCAGAAGGACTTTTGCAGAGAGCAGATCTTGTAGACTGGGGTGCACAAGGTTCGTTGCAGAGAGCAGAAGTTGGAGACTGCAGTACAGACGGACTGTTGCTGGGAGCAGAGGTTGGAGACTAGGGTACAAAATAACTTTTTTCAGAGAGCAGATGTTGGACATTGTTGTTCAGAAGGACTGTTGCAGAGAGCAGAAGTAGGAGAAAGGGTTGCAGAAGGACTTTTGAAGAGAGCAGAGGTTAGAGACTGAGGTTCAGATGGACGGACAAAGAAAGAAGAGGTTGGAGACTGGAGTGCAAAAGGACCTTTACAGAGAGCAGAGTTTGGAGACTGCGGTACAGAAGGAATGATACACAGAGCAGAGTTTGGAGACTGGAAAGCATAAGGAGTTTTTCAGAGTACAGAGCTTGGAGACTGGGGTGCAGCAGGACTGTTTCAGAAAGAAGAGGTTGGAGACTGGCGTGGAGAATAAATATTAGAGAGCAGAGTTTGGAAACTGGGGTCAGAAGGATCTTCCAGAGAGCAGAGGTTGGAGACTGGGGTGCAGAAGGATCGTTGCAGAGAGAAGAGTTTGGACACTGGAGTTCAGAAGGACTGTTGCAGAGAGCACATTTTGGAGACTGAAGTGCAGAAGCACTGTTTAGAGAGCAGATGTTGGAGACTGGGGTGCAGAAGGACCCTTGCAGAGAGCAGAATTTTAAGACTGAGGTACAGAAGGATCATTGCAGAGAGCAAAGGTGGAGACCTGGCTGCAGAAGTACTGTTACACACAGCACACGTTGCAGACTGGGGTGCAGAAGGAATTTTGCAGACAGCAGAGTTTGGAGACTGGGGCGCATAAGGAATGTTGCAGATAGCAGAGTTTGGATATGAGGTGCAGAAGGACTGTTACAGAGAACAGAAGTTGTAGACTGGGGTGCAGGAAGACTTATACAGAAAGCAGAGTTTGGAGACTGGGGTGCAGAAGGACCTTTACAGAGAGAAGAGTTTTTAGACTGCGGTACAGATGGACTGTTACAGAGAGTAGAGGGTGGCAACTGGGGTGCAGAAAGAGTGTTGCAAAGAACAGAGTTTGGAAACTGAGGTGAAGAAGGACTGTTACAGAGAGCAGAGTTTTTAGACAAGGTTGCAGAAAGATCTTACAGAGAGCAGAGGTTGCAGACCGAGGTGCAGCAGACTGTTACAGAGATCAGATCTTGGAGACTGGGGTGCAGAAGGATTGTTATAGCGAATAGACTTTAGAGACTGGGGTGCAGAAGGCCTCTTACAGAGAGAAGAGTTGAAAGAAGGTGTGCAGAAGGACTGTTACATAGGGCAGAGTTTGGAGTCTGGGTAGCAGAAAATACTTACAGAGAGCAGTTGTTGGAGAGTGAGATGCAGAGGGACTGTTACGGAGAGTAGATATTGGAGACTGTCACAGAAAGATTTTTATAGAGAGCAGAACGACTCTTACAATGAGCAAAGATTTGCGACTGGGGTGCAGAAGTAATGATACAGAGAGCAGAGTTTCAAGACTGGGGTGCAGAAGGCCTGTTACAGAGAGCAGAGTTTGGAGACTGGGGTGCAGTAGGGCTGTTAGAGAGAACAGAGTTTGGAGACTGGGTTGCAGAAGGATCTTACGTAGAGCAGACTTCTGAGACTGAGGTGCAGAAGGACTGTTATGGAGAGCAGAGTTTGGAGACTGGGGTGCTGAAGGATCGTTGGAGACAGCAGAGTTTCTGGACTGAGGTGCAGAAAGACTGTTGCAGAGATCAGATGTTGGAGAGTTGGGTGCAGAAGGACTTTTGCAGAGAGCAGATGTTGGAGACTGGGGTGCAGAAGGATCATTGCAGAGAGCAGAGGATGGACACTGGGGTGCAGCAGGACTGTTACACTGAGCAGAGGTTGAAGACTGAGGTGAAGAAGGACTGTTACAGAGAGTAGATATGGAAGACAACGGTGCAGAACTGATCCAGAACAGATGTTGGAGACTGAGGTACAGAAGAACTGTTACAGAGAGCAGAGGTTGGAGACTCGGGTGCAGAAGGATTATTGCAGAAAGCAGAGTTTTCAGATTGAGGTACAGAAGAACAATTGCAGAGAGCAGATGTTGGAAATTGGGGTGCACAAGGACTGTTGCAGTGAGCAGAGGTTGGAGACTGCAGTACAGAAGGATTGTTACAGAGAGCAGAGGTTGAAGACTGGTGTGAAGAAGGATTGTTGAAGAGAGCAGAGGTTGCAGAGTGAGGAGCAGACGGACTCTTAAAGAGACCAGAGTTTGGAGACTGTGGTGCAGAAGCACTGATACAGAAAGCAGAGTTTGGAGACTGGGGTGAAGAAGGACCCTTACAGAGAACAGTGGTTGAAGACTGCGGTACAGAAGAACTGTTGTTGAGATTACGGTTGGAGACTGGGGTGCACAGGGACCATTGCAGAGAGCAGAGTTTGGAGACTGGGGTGCAGAAGGAATGTTACAGAGAGCAGAATTTGGACACTGGGGTACAGAAGGATCTTCCAGAGAGCAGAGATTGGAGACTGGGCTGTAGAGAGACTGTTGCAGAGCAGACATTGGAGACTGGGGTGCAGAAGGATCGTTGTTGAAAACAGATTATGGATACTGGGGTATAGAAGGTCTGTTCCAGGAGCAGTTGTTGAAGTCTGAGGTGCAGAAGGACTGTTTCAGAGGGCAAAGTTTGGAAACAAGGGAGCAGAAAAACTGATACAGAGAGCAGAGATTGGAGACTGAGGTGCAGAAGGAATGTTACAGAGAGCAGAGGTTGGAGACTGGGTTGCAGAAGGACTGATACCTAAGGCAGAGTGAGATACTGGGGTCCAGAAGCAACATTACAGAGAGGAGAGGTTGGAGACTGTAGTACAGAAGGACTGTTACAGAGAGCAGATGAATGCAGAATGTGGTGCAGAAGGACTGTTGCAGAGAACAGAAGTTGGAGACTGGGGTGCATAAGGACCGTTGCTGAGAGCAGGGGATAAAGACTAATGTGTAGAAGGGTTGTTACAGAGGGCATAGGTTAAAGACTGGGGTGCAGAAGGACTATTACAGAGAGTAGAGTTTGGAGACTTGGGTGCAAAAGGATCTTTCAGAGAGCTGAGGTTGGGGACTGGGTACAGAAGGACTGTTGCAGAGAGCAGAGTTTGGAGAATGGTGTGAAGAAGGACTGTTGCAGAGAGCAGAGTTTGGAGATTGGTGTGTAGAAGGACTGTTGCAGAGAGCAGAGGTTAAAGACTGGGATGTAGAAGGACTGTTGCAGAGAGTAGACGTTGGAGATTGGGGTCTAGAAAGACTGTAGCAGAGCGCAGACTTCGAGACTAAGGTGCAGAAGTACAGTTACACAGAGCAGAGGTTGGAGATTGGGGTGCAGAAGGACTGATGCAGAAAGCAGAGTTTGGAGACATGGGTGAAGAAGGACCATTTCAGAGAGCAGAGGTTGGAGACTGTAGTACAGAAGGACTGTTACAGAGAGCAGAGGTTAAAGACTGGGGTGAAGAAGGATTGTTGCAGAGAGCAGAGGTTGCAGAGTGACGTGCATATGGACTGTTACAGAGAGCAGAGTTTGGAGACTATGGTGCAAAAGCACTAATACAGACAGCAGAGTTTTGAGACTGGGGTGAAGAAGGACCCTTACAGAGAACAGTGGTTGAAGACTGCGGTACAGAAGAACTGTTGTTGACAATAAGGTTGGAGACTGTGGTGCAGAGGGACCATTGCAGAGAGCAGAGGATGGAGACTTGGGTGCAGAAGAAATGTTACAGAGAGCAGAATTCGGAAACTGGGGTACAGAAGGATCTTCCAGAGAGCAGAGTTTGGAAACAGGGGTGCAGAAGGACTGATACAGAGAGCAGAGATTGGAGACTGAGGTGCAAAAAAAATGTTACAGAGAGCAGAGGTTGGAGACTGGGGTGCAGAAGGACTGATATTGAAAGCAGAGGTGAGATACTGGGGTCCAGAAAGAACGTTACAGAGAGCAGAGTTTTAAGACTGCAGTATGGAAGGACTGTTACAGAGAGCAGATGATGCAGACTGTGGTGCAGAAGGACTGTTGAAGAGAACAGAAGTTGGAGACTGGGGTGCATAAGGACCGTTGTTGAGAGCAGGGGATAAAGACTAATGTGCAGAAGGATTGTTACAGAGAGCATAGGTTGGAGACTGGGGTGCAGAAGGACTGTTTCAGAGAGTAGGGTTTGGAGACTTGGGTGCAAAGGATCTTTCAGAGAGCTGAGGTTGGGGACTGGGGTACAGAAGGACTGTTCTGCAGAGCAGAGTTTGGAAAATGGGGTGCATAAGGACCATTGCTTAGAGCAGAGGTTAAAGTCTGTTGTGCAGAAGGATCGTTGCAGAGAGTTAAAAGTTGATGACTGGGGTGCAGAAGGACTCTTACAGACATCAGAGTTTGGGGACTGGTGTGAAGAAGGCCTGTTACAGAGAGCAGAGTTTGGTACTGAGGAGCAGAAGGACTGTTACAGAGAGCAGTGTTTGGAGACTGAGGTGCAGAAGGACTGTTACAGAGAGCAGATGTTGGAGATTGGGGTGCAGAAGGACTGTTTAAGAGAGCAGAGGTTGGAGACTGGGGTATAGAAGGACTGTTGAAGAGAGCAGATGTTGGAGATTGGGGTGCAAAAAGACTGTTGCATAGAGCAGAGTTTGGAGACTGAGGTGTAGAAGGACTATTACAGAGTGCAGATGTTTGAGACTGTGGTTCAAAAGGATCATTGCAGAGAGCAGAAGTTGGAGACTGTGGTGCAAAAAGATCATTGCAGAGAGCAGAGGTTAGAGACTGGGGTGCAGAAGCATCGTTACAGAGAGCAGAGGTTTGAGACTTGGGTGCAGGAGGACTTTTACAGAGAGCACAGGTAGGAGACTCTGGTGCAGAAGAAATGTTGTAGAGAGCAGAGTGTGGAGACGGGGTTGCAGGAGGACTGGTGCAGAAACAAGAGGTTGGAGACTGAGTTCGCAGAAAGACTGTTAAAGAGAGAAGAGGGGGGAGGAAGAACATGGCTGTCAGCGAAGAGGCAGCACATACAATGCCTCCGTGGTAAGGGGATCAGAGAGACTCATTAATACACCCATATGCGTCCTGCTGGGAAACTTCAAGCAAATTTCCTCTGAAAGGAGACCTTCCTGGAATTAGTAAGTTTAATAGGAGGTGTCAGATTGTCACAAAATACTGAATCTTGGCCACCCAGAGAAGGGGCACAGTCCCGCCGGGGCCGCCGAATGGCCGCTGCCTACACATTGCAGTGAGCATAGGAGTGGACACTAACCGCCTGGACCCCCGCGGGCAAAAAAGACTGCTGCAGAGAGCAGAATATGGAGAGTGGGGTGAAGAAAGACTGTTGCAGAGACCAGAGGTTGCAGACTGAGTTGCAGAAGGACTGATGTAGGGAACAGATGTTGGATCCTGGGGTGCAGAAGGATCTTTTAGGCGAGCAGAGTATGGAGACTAGGGTGCAGAAGGACTTTTACAGAGAGCAGATGTTGGAGACTTGGGTGCAGAAGGACTGTTGCATACAGCAGTGATTGGAGACTGAGGTACAGAAGGACTGTTACAGAGAGCAGAAGTTGGAGACTGGGGTGCAGATGGATTATTGCAGAGAGCAGAGTTTTCAAACTGAGAACAGAAGAACTGTTGCAGGAAGCAGATGTTGGAGAATTGTGTGCAGAATGACTGTTGCAGAAAGCAGAGTTTGGAGACAGGTGCAGAAAGACTGTTGCAGAGAGCTGAGGTTAAAGACTGGAGTGCAGAAGGACAGTTATGGATAGCAGACGTTGGAGACTGGGTTTCAGAACGATCTTACAGAGAAAAGAGTTTGGAGACTGTGGTGCAGAATGACTGTTACAGAGAGCAGATGTTTGAGACTAGGGTGCCGAAGGATCATTACAGAGAGCAGTGGATGGAGATTGGGGTGAAGACGGACTTTTACGGAGAGCAAAGGTTTGAACTGGGGTGCAGAAGGAATGTTGCAGAGAGCAGAGGATGGAGACTGGGGTTCAGAAGGACTGTTGCTGAAAGCAGAGGTTGGAGACTGAGGTGAAGAAGGACTGTTACAGAGAGCAGAGTTTGGATACTGGGGTGCATAAAGACTGAAAAAGAAAGCAAATGTTGGAGACTGGGGGGCACAAGGTCCGTTACAGAGAGCAGAGGTTGGAGACTCTGGTACAGAAGGACTGTTACAGAGAGCAGAGTTTGGAAACTGGAGTGTAGAAGGACTGTTGCAGAAAACAGAGTTTGGAGACTGGGATGCAGAAGGACCGTTGCAGAGAGCAGAGTTTGGAGATAGGTTCCAGAAAAACTGTTACAGCGTGCAGGGTATGAAGACTGGTGTGCAGAAGGATATTACAGAGAGCAGAGGTAGGAGACTGGGGTGCAGAAGGACTGTTTCAGAGAGAAGAGGTAGTAGACTGGGGTGCAGAAGGATCGTTGCAAAGAGTAGAGGTTGGAAACTGGGGTGCAGAAGGCCTCTTACAGAGAGAAGAGGTTGGAGGCTGGGATGCAATAGGCCTGTTACAGAGAGCAGAGTTTGGAGACTGGGGTGCAGAAAAATTGTTACAGAGAGCAGAGTTTGCAGACTGAGTATCAGAAAGGTCTTACAGAGAGCAGAGGTAGGAAACAGAGATACAGAAAGACTGTTATAGAGAGCAGAGACTGGAGACTGGGGTGTAGAAGGACTGTTTAAGAGAGCAGATTTTAGAGACTTTTGCACAGAAGGATTGTTGCATAGAGCAGAGATTGGAAATTGAGGTAAGGAAGAACTGTTGCAGAGAGCAGAGATTGGAGCCTGGGTTGCACAAGGACTGTTGCAACGAGCAGAGTTTTAAGACTGGGGTGCAGAAGGATCTTTGCAGAGAGCAGAGGTTGAAGACTGGGGTGCAGATGGACTGATACAGAGACCAGAGGTTGGAGACTGAGGTGAAGAAGGCCTGTTACAGAGCAGAGTTTGGAGACTGGGGTGCAGAAGGATCTTACAGAGAGCAGAGTTTTGAGACTTAGGTGCAGAAGGACCCTTGCAAAGAGCAGAGGTTGGAGACTGAGGTGCAGAAAGATAGTTACAGAGAGAAGAGGTTGGACACTGGGGTGCAGAAAAACTTTTGCTGAGAGCAGAGGTTTTAGACTGGGGTGTAGAAAGACTGTTGCAGAGAGTAGAGGTTGGAGATTGGGGTCCAGAAGGACTGTTACAGAGAGCAGAGTTTGGAGACTGGGGTGGAGAAGGACTGTTGCAGAAAGCAGATGCTGGAGACTGGGGTGCAAAAGATAAGTTGCTGAGAGCAGAGGATGGAGACTGGTGTGGAGAGGTATCCTTGGGGTACGCAGAGTATGGGGAATTGGGTGTAGAAGGACTGTTACAGAGAGTAGAGGTTGGAGACTATGGTTTAGAAGGACTTTTTCAGAGAGCAAACGTTGGAGACTTGGGTAAAGAAGAACTGTTGCATAGAGCAGAGGATGGAGACTGAGATGCAGAAGATGGTTACAGAAAGCAGATTTTGAAAACTAGGATGCAGAAGGACTGTTACAGAGAGCAGACTTTGGAGACTGGGGTGCAGAAGGATCGTTGCAGAGAGCAGAGTTTGGAGACTGGGGTTCAGAAGGATTGTTAGAGAGAGCAGAGGTTGGAGACTGTGGTTCAGAAGGACTTTTACTGACAGCACAGGTTGGAGACTGGGGTGCAGAAGGACTTTTACAGAGAGCACAGGTTAAAGACTGAGGTGCAGAAAAACTGTTGCTGAGAGCAAAGTTAGATGACTGGGGTGCAGAAGGAGTGTTGCAGAGAGCAGATGTTAGAGACTGAGGTGCAGAAGGACCATTACAGAGAGCAGAAGTTGGAGACTGCGGTACAGAGGAGTGTTACAGAGAGCAGAGTTTGGAGCCAGGTGTGCAGAAGGATCGTACAGGGAGCATAGGTTGAAGACTGGGGTGCAGAAGAACTGTTGCTGATAGCAGAGGTTGGAGACTGGGGTGGAGAAGGATCATTGAAGAGAGAAAAATTTGGAGTCTGGGGGCAAAAGGCCTGTTACATACAGAAGAGGTTGGAGACTGGAGTTTAGAATGCCTGTTACAGAGCGCAGTTCATGGAGACTGGGGTGCAGAAGGACAGGTACAGAGATCAGAGTTTGGAGACTGGGTTGCAAAAGAATCTTACTGAGAGCAGAGGTTGGAGAATGAGGTACAGAAAAACTGTTAGAGAGAGCAGATGTTGGAGACTGAGGTCCAGAAGGATCGTTGGAGAGAGCAGTTTTTAGAGACATCAGTGTAGAAGGACTGATACAGAAAGTAGAGGTTTAAGACTGGGGTGCAGAAGGACCCTTACAGAGAACAGAGGTTGGAGACTTAAAGACTCTTACAGAGAGCAGACGTTGGAGACTGGGGTGAAGAATGACTGTTGTAGAGAACAAAGGTTGAAGACTGGTTTACAGAAAGGCCATTGCAGAAAGTAGAGGTTGGAGACTGGGTTTCAGAAAGATCTTACAGAGAGCAGAGTTTTGACACTGAGGTGCAGAAGGACTGTGGCAGAGAGAAGAGTTTGAAGATTGAGGCACTGAAGGACTGTAGCAGAGAGCAGAGGTTGGAGTCTGAGGTGCAGAAAGACTGTTACGGAGAGCACAGGTTGGAGACTGGGGTGCAGAGGAACTGATACAGAAAAGAGAGTTTCGAGACTTGGGTGCAGAAGGCCCCTTACAGAGAGCAGAGGTTGGAGACTGGGGTGGAGATTGACTGTTGTAGAGAGCAGAGGATGGAGACTGGGGTGCAGAAGGACTCTTGCAGAGAATAGAGTTTAAAGACTGGTTTCAGAAGGACGGTTTCAGAGAGCAGAGGTTGCAGAGCGAGGTGCAGAATGATGGTTACAGAGAGCAGAGTTTGGAGACTGTGGTTCAGAAGGACTGATATAAAAAGTAGAGGTGGGAGACTGGGTTGCAAAAGGTCCCTTACAGAGAACAGAGGTTGGAGACTGCAGTAAAGAAGGACTGTTGTAGAGAACAAGGTTGGAGACTGGGGTCAAGTGGTACCAATGCAAAGAGCAGATGTTGGAGACTGGGGTGCAGAAGGAATGTTACAGAGAGCAAAGGTTGGAGTCTGAGGTGCAGAAGGACTGTTACAGAAAGCAGAGGTTGAAAACTGGGGTGTAGAAGGACCGTTACAGACAGCAGAGTTTGAAGACTGCCGTACAGAAGGACTGTTACACAGAGCAGCAGGACTGTTGCAGAAGACAGAACTCGGAGACTGGGGTGGAGAAGAAATGTTACAGAGAGCAGATTTTGGAAACTGGAGTGCAGAAGGATCTTACAGAGAGCAGAGTCTGGAGACTGGTGCAAAAAAATGTTGCACAGAGCAGTAGTTGGAGACTGGGGTTTAGAAGAATCGTTGCAGAGAGCAGATTTTAGAAACTGAGGTGCAGATGGACTGGTACAGAGAGCAGAGTTTGGAGACTGAGGTGCAGAGGACAGTTACACAGAGCAGAGTTTGGAAACTGGTTTGCAGAAGGAGTGTTACAGAGAGCAGAGGTTTGAGACTGGGGTTCTGATGGATCTTACAGAGAGCAGAGTTTGGAGACTGGGGTGCAAAAGGAACGTTGCAGAGAGCAGATGTTGGGAACTAGAATGGAGAAGAATCGTTGCAGAGAGAAGAGGTTGGAGACTAGAATGGAGAAAAATCGTTGCAGAGAGAAGAGGTTGGAGACTGGAGTGCATAAGGATCTTACAGAGAGCAGAGGTTGGTGACGAGGGTGCAGAAGGACTGTTGCCAAGAGCAGAGGTTGGAGACTGGGGTGTAGAAAAATCATTGTAGAGAGAAGAAGTTAGAGACTGGGGGTTCTGAAGGCCTGTTACAGAGAGTAGATTCGAGACTGGGTTGCAAAAATCTTGTTACAGAGAGCAGAGGTTGGAAACTATTCTGCAGAAGGACTGTACAGAGAGTAGAGTTTGGAGACTGGGTTGCAGAAGAGTCTTACAGAGATCAGAGGTAGTAGACTTAGGTGCAGAAGGATCCTTGCAGAGAAAAGAGTTTTTAGACTGAGTTGCTGAAGGACTGTTGCAGAGAGCAGATGTTGGAGACTGGTTTGCAGAAGGACTGTTGCAGAGAGCAGAGGTTGGAGACTGGGGTGAAGAAGAGTCGGTGCAGAGAGCAGAGGTTGGCGACTGGTGTGCAGAAGGATTGTTACAAAGAGCAGAGTTTGGAGACTGGGTTGGAGAAGGAGTTTTGAGGAGAATAGAATTTGGAGACTGAGGTGCAAAAGGACTGTTTCAGATAGCAGAGGTTGGAGACTGGGGTGCAGAAGGACTGATACAGAAAAAAGAGATTGGAGTCTGGGGTGCACAAAGACCGTTATAGAGAACAGAGGTTGGATTCTTCAGTTCAGGAGGACTGTCACAGAGAGCAGAGGTTGGAGACTGGGGTGCAGAAGGACTGTAAAAGAGAGCTGATGTTGTTAACTAGGGTGCCAAAGAACTGTTGCAGAGAGCAGATGTTGAATACTGGGTTGGAGAAGAACTGTTGCGGAGAACAGAGGTTGGAGACTGGGGTACAGAAATACTGTTACAGAGAGCAGAGGTTGGAGACAGTGGTGCAGAAGGATCTTATAGAGAGCAGAATTTGGAGACTGAGGTGCAGACAGACTGTTAATGAGAGCAGAGGTTGGAGACTGAAGTGTAGATGGACTGTTACAGATAGCAGAGTTAGGAGACTGGGGTACAGAAGGTTTGTTCCAGAAAGCAGAGTTTTCAGGCTGAGGTGCAGAAGGACTGTTGTAGAGAGCAGAGGTTTGAGACTGGGTTGTAGAAGGACTGTTACAGAGAGCAGAGTTTGGAGATTCAGGTGCAGAAGGACTGTTACAGGAAGCAGAGTTTGGAAATTGGGATGCAGAAGGAACGTTAAAGAGAGCAGAGGTTGATGACTGCGATATAGGACTGTTACCAATAGCAGAGGTTTGAGACTGGGGTGCAGAAGGACTGTTACAGAGAGCAAAGGTTGGAGACTGAGGTGTAGAAGAAGTGTTACAGAGAGCAGAGATTGGAGACTGAGGTGCAGAAAGACTGTTTCAAGAAGCAGAGGTTGGAAATTGCGGTGTAGAAGGACCGTTACAGAGAGCAGAGGTTGGAGACTGCGGTACAGAAGGACTGTTACACAGAGCAGATCTCGGAGACTGGGGAGCAGCACGACTGTTGCAGAGGAAAGAAGTTCGAGACTGTGGTGGATGAGGAATTTTACAATAGCAGAGTTTAGAAACTAGAGTGCAGAAGGATCTTATAGAGAGCAGAGGTTGGAGACATTGGTGCAGAAGGACTGTTGCACAAAGCAGAAGTTGGAGACAGGGGTCTAGATGGATCGTTGCAATGAGATGATTTTAGAGACTGAGGTGCAGATGGACTGTTACAGAGAACAGAGTTTGGAGACTGAAGTGCAAAAGGACAGTTACAGAGATCAGAGTTTTGAGACTGGTGTGCAGAAGGACTGTTACAGAGAGCAGAGGTTGGAGACTATGGTTCAGATGGATCTTACAGAGAGCAGAGTTTAGAGACTGGAGTGCAAAAGGACTGTTGCAGAGAGCAGATGTTTGAGACTGTGATGGACAAGAATCGTTGCAGAGAGAAGAGGTTGAAGACTGGAGTACATAAAAATCTTTCAGAGAGCAGAGTTTGGTGACTAGTGTGTAGGACTGTTGCTGAGAGCAGAGGTTTGAGACTGGGATGGATAAAAATCATTGCAGAGAGAAGAGGTTGGAGACTGGGGTTCTGAAGGCCTGTTACAGAGAGCAGAGGTTAGAGACTTGGTTGTAAAATTCCTGTTAAAGAGAGCAGAGTTTGGAAACTATTCTGCAGAAGGACTGTTACAGAGAGCAGAGTTTGGAGACTGGGTTGCAGAAGGGTCTTACAGAGAGAAGAGGTAGTAGACTGAGGTGCAGAAGAATCATTGCAGAGAAAAGAGTTTTTAGACTGAGTTGCTGAAGGACTGTTTAAAAGAGCAGATATTGAAGACTGGTTTTCAAAAGGACTGTTGAAGAAAGCAGAGGTTGGAGACTGGGGTGAAGAAGAATCGGTGCAGAGAGCAAAGGTTGGAGACTGGTGTGCAGAAGGACTGTTACAGAGAGCAGAGTTTGGAGACGAGGTTGCAGAAGGATCATACAGAGAGCAGAGGTTAAAGCATCAGGTGCAGAAAGACTTTTACAAAGAATACATGTTGGAGACTGAGGTGCAGAAGTAACTTTGCAGAGTACAGAGTTTGGAGTCTGAGGTGCAGAACGATTGTTACAGAGAGCAGAGGTTGGAGACTGCGGTGCAAAAGGACTGTTGCAAATAGCAGACTTTGGAGACTGGGGTGCAGAAGGACTGTAATAGAGAGCAGAGGTTGGAGACTTGGGTGCAGAAGGACTGATACAGAAAGCAGAGATTGGAGTCTGGGGTGCAGAAAGACAATTACAGAGAGCAAAGGATGGATTCTGCAGTACAGGAGGACTGTTACAGAGAGCAGAGTTTTGAGACTGGGGTGGAGAAGGACTGTAAAAGAGAGCTGATGTTGGTAACTAGGGTGCCGAAGGACTGTTGCAGAGAGCAGAGTTTGGAGACTGGGGTGCAGAAGGACTGTTACAGAGAGCAGAGGTTGGAGACTGTGGTGCAGATGAACTGTTGCAGAGAGCAGACGTTGGAGACTCGGGTCCAGAAAGATCATTGCAGAGAGCAGAGTTTGCAGACTGGGATGCAGAAGGCTGTTGCAGAGAGCAAAGGTTGGAGACTGAGGTGCAGAAGGACTGTTACAGAGAGCAGATTTTGAAGACTGGGGTTCAGATGGATCTTACAGAGAGCAGATGTTGGTTACTGAGGTGCAGAAGGATTTTAACAGACAGCAGAGGTAGGATACTGAGGTGCATGAGGTTTGTTTCAGACAGCAGAGTTTTCAGACTGTGGTGCAGAAGGACTGTCGCACAGACCAGTTGTTGGAGACTGGGGTGTAGAAGGACTGTTGCAGAGAGCTGAGGTTGGAGACTTGGGTTAAGAATGATCGTTGCAGAGAGAAGGGATTCAAGACTGGTGTGCAGAAGCAATGTTACAGAGAGCAGAGTTGGGAGACTGGGTTGGCGAAGGATTCCACAGAGAGCAGAGGTTGGAGACTGAAGTGCAGAAGTACTGTTACAGAGAGTATAGGTTGGAGATTGAGGTGCAGAAGGACCATTGCAGAGAACAGAGTTTGCAGACTGAGGTGCAGAAGGATTGTTACAGAGAGCAGAGGTTGCAGACAGGGGTGCAGAAGGACTTTTGCAGAGAGCAGAGGTTGGAGACTAAGTTGCAAAAGGACACTTAGAGCAGAAGTTAGAGACTGGGGTGCACAAGGACTGATACAGAAAGCAGAGAGTCTAGCATCGGGTGCAGTAAGAACGTTACAGAGAGTAGAGTTTAAAGAATGCAGTACAGAAGGACTGTTACAGAGAGTAGAATTTAGAGACTGGGGTGCAGAAGGACTGTTGCAGAGAGCAGAGGTTGGAGACTGAGGTGCATAAGTCCTGTTACATAGAACAGATGTTGGAGATTGGGGTGCAGAAGGATCGTTGCAAATAGCAGATCTTGGATACAGGCATGCAGAAGGATCTTACAGAGAGCAGAATTATGAGACTGAGTTGCAGAAAGACTGTTGGAGAGATAAGAGGTTGGAGACTGGGGTGCAGTAGGATCATTGCACAGAGCATAAGTTGGAGATTGAGATGCAGAAGGATCGTTGCAGAGAGCAGATTATGGAGACTGGGGTGCAGAAGGCCTCTACAGAAAGGAGAGGTTGGAGACTGGGGTGCAGAAGGACTGTTATAGAGAGCAGAGTTTGGAGACTGGGTTGCTGAAGGATCTTACAGAGAGCAGATGTTAGAGACTGATGTGCATCTGTACTGTTACAGAGAGCAGTGGTTGGAAACTGGAGTGCAAAAAAATCTCACAGAAAGCAGAGTCTGGAGACACTGGAGCAACGGACTGTTGCACAGAGCAGTATTTGGAGACTGGGGTCCAGAAGGATCTTTGTAGAGAGCAGATTTTAGAGACTGAGGTGCAGATGGACTTTTACAGAGAGCAGAGTTCGGAGACTGAGGTGCAGAAGGACAGTTTCAGAGAGCAGAGTTTGGAGACTGGTTTTCAGAAGGATTGTAACAAAGAGCAGATGTTTGAGACTAGGGTCCAGATGTATCTTACAGAGAGCAGAGTTTGGAGACTGGGGTGCAAAAGGAACGTTGCAGAGAGCAAATGTTGGAGACTGGGATGGAGAAGAATCGTTGCAGAGAGAAAAGGTTGAAGACTGGAGTGCATAAGGATCTTACAGAGAGCAGGGGTTGGTAAGAGGGTGCAGGAGGACTGTTGCCGAGAGCAGAGGTTGGAGTCTGCAGTGGATAAAAATAATTGCAGATAGAAGAGGTTGGAGACTGGGGTACTGAAGGCCTGTTATAGAGAGCAGATTCAAGACTGGGTTACAAAAATCCTGTTACAGAGAGCAGAGGTTGGAAACCTCTGGGGTGCAGAAGGCCTGCTACAGAGAGGGGATGTTGGAGACTAGGGTGCACAAGAACTGTTATAGAGAGCAAAGTTTGGAGATTGGGTTGCTGAAGGATCTTACAGAGAGCAGAGTTTCGAGACTGATGTGTAGGTGTACTGTTACAGAGAGCAGTGGTTTGAGACTAGCGTACAGAAAGAATGTGCAGAGAGCAGAGGTTTTTGTCTGAGGTGTAGAAGGACTGTTACAGGAAGCAGAGTTTGAAAATTGGCGTGCAGAAAGACCTTTAAAAAGGGCAGAGTTTGGAGAATGCGGTTTAGGACTGTTACCGAGAGCAGACGTTGAAGACTGGGATGCAGAAGGACTCTTACAGAGAGCACAAGTTGGAAACTGAGCTGCAGAACGATGGATACAGAGTACAGAGGTTGGAGATCGGGGTTCAGACAGGCTGATACAGAAAGCAGAGTTTGGAGACTGGGGCGTAGAAGAACCGAAAAAGAGAGCAGAGTTTGGACACTGCGGTACAGATGGACTATTACAGAGAGCAGATCTCGGAGACTGGGGAGCAGAAAGACTGTTGCAGAGAGAATAGTTTGGAGAATGAGGTGCAGAAGGACTGTTAGAGAGAGCAGAGTTTGGAGACTGGGGTGCAGAAGGACTGTTACAGAGAGCAGAGTTTGGAGACTGGGGTGCAGAAGGACTGTTAAAGAGAGCAGAGGTTGGAGACTGAGGTGCAGAAAAACTGTTATAGAGAGCAGATGTTGAAGACTGGGGTTCAGATGGACCTTACAGAGAGCAGATGTCGGAGACTGAGGTGCAGAAGGATTTTAACAGACAGCAGAGGTAAGAGACTGAGGTGCAGGAGGTTCGTTTCAGACAGCAGAGTTTTCAGACTGTGGTGCAGAAGGACTGTTGCACAGACCAGTTGTTGGAGACTGGGGTGTAAAAGACTGTTGCAGAGAGCAGAGGTTGGAAACTGGGGTTAAGAATGATCGTTGCAGAGAGAAGAGATTGAATACAGGTGTGCAGAAAGAATGTTACAGAGAGCAGAGTTGGGGGACTGGGTTGGCCAAGGATCCCACAGAGAGCAGAGGTTGGAGACTGAAGTGCAGAAGTACTGTTACAGAGAGTATAGGTTGGAGACTGAGGTGCAGAAGGACGGTTGCAGAGAACAGAGTTTGCAGACTGAGGTGCAGAAAGATTGTTACAGATAGCAGAGTTTGGAGACTGGGGTGAAGAAAGACTGTTGCAGAGAGCAGAGGTTGGAGACTCGGGTGCAGAAAGACTGTTGAAGAGAGCAGAGGTTGCAGACTGGGGTGCAGAAGGACTGTTGCAGAGAGCAGAGGTTGGAGACTAAGGTGCAGAAGGACACTTAGAGCAGAAGTTAGAGACTGGGGTGCACAGGACTGATACAGAAAGCAGAGACTCTAGTATTGAGTGCAGAAAGAACGTTACAGAGAGTAGAGGTTGGAGAATGCGGTACAGAAGGACTGTTACAGAGAGAAGAATTCAAAGACTGGGGTGCAGAAGGACTGTTGCAGAGATCAGAGGTTGGAGACTGGGGTGCAGTAGGATCATTGCAGAGAGTAGAAGTTGGAGATTAGGATGCAGAAGGATCGTTGCAGAGAGCAGATTTTGGAGACTGGGGTGCAGAAGGCCTGCTACAGAGAGGAGAGGTTGGAGACTGGGGTGCAGAAGAACTGTTATAGAGAGCAAAGTTTGGAGACTGGGTTGCTGAAGGATCTTACAGAGAGCAGAGTTTAGAGACTGATGTGCAGGTGTACTGTTACAGAGAGAAGTGGTTGGAGACTAGGGTGCAGAAGGATCATGCAGAGAGCAGAGGTTTCAGTCTGAGGTGTAGAAGGACTGTTACAGGAAGCAGAGTTTGAAAATTGGCGTGTAGAAGGATCATTAAAGAGAGCAGAGTTTGGAGACTGCGGTTTAGGACTGTTACCGAGAGCAGAGGTTGGAGACTGGGATGCAGAAGGACTCTTACAGAGAGCACAAGTTGGAAACTGAGGTGCAGATGGATGGATACAGAGAACAGAGGTTGGAGATCGGGGTTCAGACAGGCTGATACAGAAAGCAGAGTTTGGAGACTGGGGTGTAGAAGAACCGAAACAGAGAGCAGAATTTGGACACTGCGGTACAGAAGGACTGTTACATAGAGCAGATCTCGGAGACTGGGGAGCAGAAAGACTGTTGCAGAGAGAATAGATTTGAGAAAGAGGTGCAGAAGGACTGTTACAGAGAGCAGAGTTTGGAGACTGGGGTGCAGAAGGACTGTTACAGAGAGCAGAGTTTGGAGACTGGGGTGCAGAAGGAATGTTACAGAGAGCAGATTTTGGAGACTGGGGTTCAGATGGATCTTACAGAGAACAGAGTTTGGAGACTGGAGTGCATTAGGACTGTTGCAGATAGCCTATGTTGGAGACTGCGGGTGAGACGAATGGTTTCAGAGAAAATATGTTGGAGACTGGGGTGCAGAAGGCCTGTGAAACAGAGCAGAGGTTGGAGTCTGGGTTGCAGAAGTCCTGTTACAGAGAGCAGAGGGTGGAGACTGTTTTGCAGAAGGACTGTTACAGAGTGCAGAGTTTAAAGACTGGGTTGCAGAAGGATCAAACAGAGGGCAGAGTTTGGAAACTGAGGTGCAGAAGGACTGTTACAGAGAGCAGAGGTAGGAGAATGGGGTGTAGAAGGGTCGTTGCACAGTGCAGATTTTTCAGACTCAGGTGCAGAATGACTGTTGCAGAGAGCAGATGTTAGAGCCTGGTGTGCAGAAGGACTTTTGCAGAGAACAGATGTTGGTAACTAGGGTCCAGAATGACTGTTGTAGAAAGCAGAGGTTAGAGACTGGGTTGCAGAAGGACTGTTGCAGAGAGCAGAGGTTGGAGACTGAGGTGCGGAATTTCTTGTTACAGAGAGCAGAGTTTGGAGACTCGGGTGCAGAAGGACAATTTCAGAGAGCAGAGGTTAAATACAGGGGTGCCTAAGGATCTTACAGAGAGTAGAATTTGGAGACTGAGTTGCAGAAGGACTGTTGCAGACATAAGAGGTTGGATACTGATGTGCAGAAGGACTCTTACAGAGAGCAGAGGTTGGAAACTGGGGTACAGAAGGACTGATACAGAAAGCAGCGATTGGAGTCTGGGGTACAGAAAGACCATTACAGAGAGCAGAGGTTGGATACTGCAGTACAAGAGGACTGTTACAGAGAGCAGGGGTTGAAGAATGGGGTGCAGAAATACTGTATCAGAGAGCAGATGTTGGTAACTAGGGTGCAGAAGGAGAGTTGCAGAGAGCAGCGTTTGGAGACTGGGGTGCAGAATGACTCTTGCAGAGAGAAGAGGTTGGAGACTGGGGTGCCAAAGGACTGTTTCAGAGAGCAGAGTTTGGAGACAGGGGTGCAGAAAGATCTTACAGAGAGCACAATTTGGAGACTGAAGTGCAGAATGACTGTTTCAGAGATCAGAGGTTTGAGACTGGGGTGCAGTAGGATCATTGCAGAGAGCAAAGGTTGGAGACTGGGGTGCAGAAGGATCATTGCAGAGAACAGAGGATGGAGAGTGGGGTGCAGAAGGCCTGCTATAGAAAGCAGATTTTCGAGACTGGAGTGCAGTAGTCCTGTTAAAGAGAGAAAAGGTTGGAGACTGGGGTGCAGAAAAACTGTTACAGAGAGCAGAGTTTGGAGACTGGTTTGCTGAAGGAACTTACAGAGACCAGATGTTGGAGACTGAGGTGCAGGTGGACTGTTACAGAGAGCAGTAGTTGGAGAATGGGGTGCAGAAGAATTGTGGAGAGCAGAGGTTTCAGACTAGGGTGCAGAAGTACTGTTACAGAGAGTAGAGGTTGGAGACTGAGGTGTAGAAGGACTGTTACAGAGAGCAGAGTTTAGAGACTGACTTGCAGAAGGACTGTTACAGAAAGCACAGGTTAAAGATTGAGGTGCAGAAGGATAAATACAAAGAGCAGAGGTTGAAGACTGGGGTTCAGAAGGACTGATTCAAAAAGCAGAGGTTGGAGACTGGGTTGCAGAAGGACCTTTACAGAGAACACAGGTTGGAAACTGCGGTACATAAGGTCTGTTACAGAGAGCAGATCTCAGAGACTGAGGAGCAGAAGAACTGTTGCAGAGGACAGAGGTTAGAGACTGGGGTGTTTCAGGACATTTGCAAAAAGCAGAAGTTAAAGAATGGTGTGGAGAAGGAATGTTACAGAGAGCTGAGTTTGGATACTGGAGTAAAGAAGAATCTTACAAAGAGCAGAGGTTGGATACTTTGGTACAGAAAGACTGTTGAAGAGAGCAGAAGTTGGAGACTGGGGTGAAGAAGGACTGTTGCAGAGAGCAGAGGTTGGAGACTGGGATGCAGAAGGACCTTTGCAGAGAGCAGAGTTTGGAGACTGGAGTGCAGAAGAACTGTTGCAGAGAGCAGAGGTTGGAGACTGAAGGGCAGAAGTCTTGTTACATAGAGCAGAGGTTGGAGACTGATGGGGCAGAAGGATTGTTACAGAGAGCAGAGTTTGCAGACTGGGGTGCAGAAGGACTGTTGCAGAGAGGAGAGGTTTTAGACTGGGGTGCAGAAAGACTGTTGCAGAGAGCAGAGGTTGGATACTGAGGTGCAGAAAGACTCTTAGAGAGAGGAGAATTTAGAGCAGAGTTTCGAGACTTTGTTGCAGAAAGATCTTACATAAAGCAGAGGTTGGAGACTGAGGTGCAGAAGAAATGTACCCAGAGCAGAGTTTGGATACTGCGGTGCAGAAGGACTGTTGCCGAGACCAGAGGTTGTAGACTGTCGTTCAGAAGGACCGTTGCAGAGTGCAGAGGTTGTAGACTGGGGTGAAGAAGAAATGTTACAGAGAGCAGAGTTTGGAAACTGGGGTGTAGGCAAATCTTACAGAGAGCAGAGTTTGAAGACTGGGGTTCAGAAGGACTGTTACAGAGAGCAGAGTTTAGAGACTGTGTTGCACAAGGATCCTTGCAGAGATCAGAGTTTTCAGACTGATTTACACAAAGACTGTTGCAGAGAGCAGATGTTGGGGACTAGGGTGCAGAAGGATCGTTGCAGAGAGCAGAGGCTAGAGACTGGGGTGCAAAAGGACCATTGCAGAGGTCAGAGTTTGGGAACTGAGGTGCAGAAAGATTGTTACAGAGAACAGAATTTAAATACTGGGGTGCAGAAGGACTGTTGCAGAGAGCAGAGGTTGGATACTGGTGTTTAGGAAGACTGTGGCAGAGAGCAGAGGTTGAAGACTGTGGTGCAGAAGGACTTTTACAGAGAGCAGAATTTGGAGAGCGGGTCCCAGAAAGATCTTACTCAGAGCAGAGGTTGGAGACATAGGTGGAACAAGACTGTTATAGAGAGCAGAGTTTGGAGACTGGGCTGCAGAAGGATCGTTGCAGAGAACCGAGTTTTCAGACTGAGGTGCAGAAAGACGGTTGGAGATTACAGAGGTTGGAGACTGGGGTGCAGAAGGATCTTTGCAGAGAGCAGAGTTTTGAGACTGGGGTGCAGAAGGACTGTTACAGAGAACAGAGGTTGGAGACTGTGGTGAAGAAGGCCTGTTATAGAGAGCAGAGTCTGGTGAAAGGATGTAGAACGACTGTTACAGAGGGCAGAGTTTGGAGCCTGGGTGGAAGAAGGATCTTACAGAGAGCAGAGGTTGGTTACTGAGGTGCAGAATAACTGTTACAGAAAGCAGAGTGTAGAGACTGTGGTGCACAAGGATCCTTGCAGAGATCAGAGTTTTCAGACTGATGTACACAAGGACTGTTGCAGAGAGCAGATATTGGAAACTGGGGAGCAGAAGGATCTTTGCAGAGAGCAGAGGCTAGAGACTGGGGTGCAATAGGACCATTGCAGAGGTCAGAGTTTGGGAACTGAGGTGGAGAAAGATTGTTACAGAGAACAGAAGTTGGATACTGGGGTGCAGAAGGACTGTTGCAGAGAGCAGAGGTTAGAAACTGGGGTTTAGAAAGACTGTGGCAGAGAGCAGAGGTTGTAGATTGGGGTGCAGAAGGACTGTTACAGAGAGCCGAGTTTGGAGACAGGGTTGCAGAAGGATCTTACCGAGAGCAGAGGTTGGAGACTGAGGTAGAACAAGACTGTTACAGAGAGCAGAGTTTGAAGACTAAAGTGCAGAAGGATCCTTGCAGAGAACCGAGTTTTCAGACTGAGGTGCAGAAGAACTGTTGGAGATTACAGAGGTTGGAGACTGGGGTGCAGAATGATCTTTGCAGAGAGAAGTGGTTTGAGACTGTGGTGCCTGGGTTGCAGAAAGATCTTACAGAGAGCAGAGGTTGGAGACTGAGATGCAGAAGGACTGCTACAGAGAGTGAAGGTTGAAGACTGAGGTGCAGAAGGATCATTGCAGAGAGCAGAGGTGGAGACAGAGGTGCAGAAGGCTTGTTACAGAGAGAAGAGGTTGGAGACAGGTTGCAGAAAGATCTTACAGAGAGCAGAGGTTGGAGACTGAGATGCAGAAGGACTGTTACAGAGAGTGAAGGTTGAAGACTGAGGTGCAGAAGGATCATTGCAGAGAGCAGAGGTGGAGACAGAGGTGCAGAAGGCTTGTTATAGAGAGAAGAGGTTGGAGACAGGGGTGCAGAAGGACTGTGCAAATTGCAGAGGTTGGAGAATGAGGTGAAGAAGGACTGTTGCAGGGTGCAGGTGTTGGAGACTTGGGTGCAGAGGATTGTTGAAGAGAGCAGAATTTGAAGACTGAGGTGCAGAATAACTGTTACAGAGAGCAAAGTTTGGATACTGGGGTTCAGAAGGACTGATACAGAAAGCAGAGTTTGGAGACTGGGGTGCAGAAGGACCATTTCAGAGTGCAGAGTTCGGAGACTGCCATACTGGAAAACTGTTACAGAGAGCAGAGGTTGGAGAATGGTTTATAAAAGAACTGTTTCAGAGTGCAGATGTTGGAGACTGGGTTCAGAAGAACTGTTGCTGAGAGCAGAGTTTGAGGACTGGGGTGCAGAAGAACTGTCGCAGAGAGCAGAGTTTGGAGACTGAGGTGCAGAAAGAATGTTACAGAGAGCAAAATTTGGAGACTGGGGTGCAGAATTACTGATACAGAAAGCAGAGGTTGATACTGGGGTGCAGAGGAACCGTTATAGAGAGCAGAGGTTGGATACTGTAGTACAGAAGGACTGTTGCAGAGAGCAGAGGTTAGAGAATGGGGTGCAGAAGTAAGGTTGCAGATTTCAGAGGTTCGAGACAAAGATGCAGAAGGACTGTTAGAGAAAGCAGAGGTTGGAATCCGTGGTTCAGAAGGACTTATACAGAAAGCAGAGGTTTGAGACTGGGGTGCAGAAGAACCATTAGAGAGAGAAGAGGTTGGAGACTGTGGTACAGAAGGACTGTTACAGAGAGCAGAGGTTTGAGATTGGAAAGCAGAAGCACTGTTGCAGAGAACAGATGTTGTAGACTGGGTTGCAGCAGGACCGTTGAGGAAAGCAGAGTTTGTACACTGGGTTGGAGAAGAATGTTACAGAGAGCAGAGTTTGGAAACTGGGGTGGAGAAGGACCTTACAGAGTACAGAGGTTTGAGACTGGGTTGCAGGAGGAGTGTTAAGGAGAGCAGATGTTGGAGACTGGGGTGCATTAGGATCGTTGCAGAGAGCAGAGGTTGGAGACAGGGGTGCAGTAGGACAGTTGCAAAGAGCAGAGGTTGGAGACTGAGGTGCAGAAAAACAGTTACAGAGAGCAGAGGTGAAGTCTGGGGTGCAGAAGGATCGTTGAAGAGAGCAGAAGTTGGAGACTGAGTTGCAGAAGAATCGTTGAAGAGAGCAGAGTTGGAGACTGGGCTGCACAAGGATCGTTACAGAGAGAAGATGTGGGAGACTGCAGAGAGCAGTGGTTGTTGACTCTAATGCATGACAAATGTTACAGAGAGCAGTGATTAGAGACTGTGTTGCAGAAGGATCGTGCAGAGAGCAGAGTTTTCAGACTGAGGTTCAGAAGGAGTGTAACAGAGAGAAGAGGTTGGAGACTGAGTTGCAGCAGGACTGTTACATAGAGCAGAGTTTGGAGACTGGGGTGCAGAAGGATTGTTACAGAGAGCAGAGGATGGAGACTGGGGTGGAGAAGGACTGTTGCAGAGAGAAGACGTTGGAGACTTGGGTGCAGAAGGACTGATGAAGAGAGCAGAGTTTGGAGACTGGGGTGCAGAAGTACTGTTGCAGAGAGCATCGGTTGGATACTTAGGTTCAGAAAGACTCTTAGAGAGAGCAGAATTTGGAGACTAGGGTTCAAAAAAACTGATATAGAAAGCAGAATTTGGAGTCTGCGCTGCAGAAAGACCTTTACAGAGAGCAGGGTTTAAGACTGAAGTATAGAAGGACTGTTGCATAGAGAAGAGGTTGGAGACTGAAGGGAAGAAGGATAGATACAGAGAACAGAGGTTGGAGACTGGGGTTCAGAAAGACTGATACAGAAAGCAGAGTTTGGAGACTGGGATGTAGAAGGACTGTCACAGAGATTAGAGTTTGGAGATTCATGTGCAGAAGGACCTTTACAGGAAGTAGAGTTGTGAAATTGGGAAGTTTGAGAATGGGTTGCAGAAGGACTTTTGCAGAGATCAGAGGTTGGAGACTGAGGTTCAGATGGACGGACAAAAAAAGCAGAGGTTGGAGACTGGCGTGCAAAAGGACCTTTACAGAGAGCTGAGTTTGGAGACTGCAGTACAGAAGGACTGTAACAGAGAGCAGAGTTTGGAGATGGCGAGCATAAGGAGTGTTGCAGAGTACAGAGGTTGGAGACTGGGGTGCAGCAGGACCGTTGCAGAAAGCAGAGGTTGGAGACTGGCGTGGAGAAGGAATATTACAGAGAGCAGAGGTTGGAGACTGGGGTGCAGAAGGATCGTTGCAGAGAGAAGACATTGGACACAGGAGTTCAGAAGGACTGTTGCAGAGAGCAAATTTTGGAGACTGAAGTGCAGAAGGACTGTTTAGAGAGCAGATGTTGGAGACTGGGGTGCAGAAGGACTCTTGCAGAGAGCAGAGGTTGAAGACTGAGGTGGAGAAGGACTGTTACATAGAACAGAGTTTGGAGTCTGGGGTGCAGGAGGACTGTTGCAGAGAGCAGAGTTTTAAGACTGAGATACAGAATGATCATTGCAGAGAGCAGAGGGGAAGACTTGGCTGCAGAAGGACTGTTACACACAGCACAGATTGATGACTGGGGTGCAGAAGGAATTTTGAAGACAGCAGAAGTTGAAGACTGGGGCGCAAAAGGACTGTTGCAGATAGCAGAGTTTGGATATGAGGGGCAGAAGGACTGTTACAGAGAGCAGAGGTTGTAGACTGAGGTGCAGAAGTTCTCATACAGAAAGCAGTGGTTGGAGACTGGGGTGCAGAATGACCGTTGCACAGAGCAGATTTTGGAGATTTGGATGCAGAAGGCCTGTTAAAGAGAGAAAAGTTTTGAGACTGGAGTGCATAAGGACTGTTAAAGGAAGCAGAGTTTGGAGACTGGGTAGTAGAAGGATCTTACAGAGAGCAGAGTTTGGAGAATGACGTGCAGAAGGAGTGTTACAGAGAGCATAGGTTGGTGACTGGGGTGCAGAAGGACTGTTACAGAGAGTAGAGTTTGGAGACTTGGGTGCAGAAGGATATTTCAGAGAGCTGAGGTTGGGGACTGTGGTAAAGAAGCACTGTTGCAGAGAGCAGAGTTTGGAGACTTGGGTGCAGAAGCATCGTTGCAGAGAGAAGAGGTTGGCGTCTGTGGTTTAGAAGGATCGTTGCAGTGAGCAGAGGTTGGAGACTGAGGTGTGGTGAGCCGTTTCTGCTGCTTATGCAGACTATGGTCGCCATTACAAGATGGTGCTGGCTCCGCTGTGGTATGTGACAAACAACTCCTAATTTGGAAGAGTTTGCGCATGGTTTTTCAGCACCCTATGAGAAAGTTCCACGTGGCAGCTTCGCATTGGGTCTTGAGATGCTATATTAAGGCTGGGAGGGGCATCTGAGGGAGTAGTAGAAAAAATATCAAGGGCCTGAATAAACCGCTGAAATAAAATTTTTGAGTTGCGTCTTCCTTGCGGGCAATGGGTCGCGACAAGTGGTGCCGAAACCCGGGAACCAGAACTTTCAGAGGTCAGGGGTCGTGCACCAGTTAGTCCCAGGTAAGTGGGATCTGCGATCAAAGCGGGGCAGCTCCTCTGTAAAGAAAGAGAGAGCGGGAAAAAGGTATTTGCTCCTCTGCAAATAAAGAGAGAGCATTATATTTTATTGCAGCTGCAATGTGTACTTTCGCTTTTGTTTTTTGTGCTTCTTTTGTTTGTTTTTTGTGCTTCTTTTGTTGTGTCATGGGTGCCGCATCTTCAAGTCCGCTTCTCCTGGCCCTAGATGGTCTGTTACGTTCCAAGGGACTAGAAGTAAAGCATAGTACTTTACAGAGATTTTTACAGAAGGCAGATATTGCTGCACCGTGGTTTGCATTTTCGGGCAGCCTTACTATACCTAGTTGGGATAAATTAGGCAAAGATCTTGACTTTGCTTCTTAGCAGGGCATATTAGAGGGTGGGGTGATAACCCTTTGGAAGATGGTCCGTAGTTGCCTTACAGATGGCAGATGTCAGGAAGCACTTAATAAAGGACAGGAAGTTCTAGAGCAATTACATGAGGAGAAATCAGAAACGGCAATAACAAAAAGTGAGATATCTCAGGAGGATGGGATTGTGCAGGACGTGAAACAGGGGAGGAGACGATTGTATCCAGATCTCAGTGCGCTGTGTACACCCCCATGCAAAAGTGGGTCAGAGGAAGAAGCGGATGAGGAGGAAGAGCTTGGGAAGCTGTCTCGTCAGCTAGAGAGTGTAGATATAGGAGAAGGGAACAGAAATAAACAGAGGCTCAGGAAAAATGATCGTCTGGATCCACCGCCATACGGTGGGGGTGTTTCGGGGAGAGCTTTCCATGCCCAAACATGGAGGGCTGTTAACGCTGAGATGGGTCTTGCTTATCCAGTTTTTCAGGATGACAATAGGGGAAGATTCCATGAACCCTTCGATTTCAAAATTGTGAAGACCCTGGCAAAGTCCGTGCGCACTTATGGGGTGGATGCCGCCTTCACACTAACTCAGGTGGAGAGTCTGTCTAGATACTGCATGACTCCCTCTGATTGGGCTAGCCTTGTTCGGGCTTCTGTTTCTCCAGGAAAATATTTGGACTGGAGAGCATTTATGCTAGAGGGAGCTGTAGAACAAGCTGCCCAAAATCATCTAGCAGGCCGTCCTGCCTGGGACAAAGATATGCTTCTGGGGCAGGGCAGGTTTGCTAACCAACAAACGGGGTATCCTCCTGAGGTATATGAACAGATCAATAATATTTGCATTAGGGCATGGAAGTCACATCCAAATAGAGGAGAGGTGTCTGGTAATTTGACCAAGATTATACAAGGCCCTACAGAACCCTTTTCAGATTTTGTAGCAAGGATGGTGGATGCCGCCGGAAAGATTTTTGAGGATCCTGATAGAGCCATGCCCCTTATCAAGCAATTGCTCTTTGAGCAATGCACCGAGGAATGTAAAGCAGCAATCACTCCTTATAAAAACAAGGGCATAGAAGCATGGATGAAGGTGTGTAGAGAGATTGGAGGACCTTTAACTAATGCAGGTCTTGAAGCTGCTGTCCTTCGGATTGCAAAAGGGGGCGGTCCTGGTGCTGGAACATGCTTCTATTGTGGTCAACCCGGTCATTTCAAAAGTGAATGTCCCAAAAAAGGCAATTTTACTGGACCTCTTCACGGTGACACTTCCAATGGCCCTCGTCAACCGGGGCTGTGTCCAAAATGCAAAAAGGGGAAGCATTGGGCAAAAGAGTGTAGATCAGTGAGGGACATCCATGGACAGCCTATTTCAGCTGGGCCAAAAAACAGCCGATGTGGCCCCCAACCCCAGGGCCCAGAAATATATGGGGCAGTGGAGAATGTCACACCCGAACTCGAGACATGGCCATCTCTACGCCATCTCATGAGACACAAAGAGCCACTACAGGTGCCGCAGGATTGGACCTCTGTTCCACCTCCAGACTCGTATTAACACCTAAGATGGGAGTCCAATTGGTGGAAACTGAGTTCAAAGGGCCTTTACCACCTGGCACTGTAGGTTTGCTAATTGGACGCGCATCCTCTATCTTAAAAGGTCTTCATGTTTTCCCCGGAGTCATAAGCCCAGATGCTGTAGGGGCAGTAAAGGTTATGGTGGAAGCTCCAAGGGGCATTGTGTCTATCTCCCCAGAGGATTGGATTGCTCAATTGCTAATTTTGCCACTTCCCTGCTGACTCAAGGTCACGGACGGGAAGTGAGATGGGTACCACCGGAGGGAATTGTGCCTATTTGTCACTGGATATGAGCAATCGCCCCACTTTGGAATAAAGCATAGAAGGTAAATCTATTGTGGGATTGCTGGATACAGGAGCAGACCGTAGTATCATAGCCCTTAAGGACTGGTCTAAGGGATGGCCAGTGCAGACTTCTGATCAATCCCTAAGAGGACTTGGATATGCCCAAGCTCCTCAAATCAGCTGTAGACATCTTTCTTGGAAGGACCCGGAAGGACACAATGGTACTTTTCAGCCTTATGTACTTGATCTACCTATTTCTTTATGGGGCCGTGATTTAATGAAAGACATGGGGTTCACTCTTAGTAATGACTATTTCTAGTGTCTCAACAAATTATGCAAAATATGGGGTATAGGCCAGGTCTAGGACTAGGAAAACACCTACAGGGGCGTAGGCATCCTGTGTAAGGTCATCAAAAGCTTAACAGATTTGGTCTGGGTTTTTTCTAGGGGCCACTGGGGCTCAAATACCTATAACATGGCTCACCGAGGAGCCTGTTTGGGTGCCTCAGTGGCCTCTTCCCTTGGCTAAATTGGCTGCAGCCAATGATTTAGTTAAAGAACAAATTGACTTGGGTTACATCCAACCTTCTACTTCTCCATGGAATACTCCCATATTTGTCATTAAGAAGAAATCAGGGAAGTGGCGCCTACTGCATGATCTACGAGCAGTTAATGCTCAAATGAAACTTATGGGGCCCATTGAAAGAGGGCTGCCTCTGCTCTCCTCTGTTCCTCAGGGCTGGCATATTATTGCTATTGGCATTAAAGACTGTTTCTTTTCTATTCCTTTGCATCCTAAAGACTCACAACGTTTTGCCTTCACCCTTCCCTCGTGTAACCACGAGGAACCAGATCAAAGGTTTGAGTGGGTGGTGTTACCACAGAAAATGGCTAATAGTCCTAAGATGTGTCAGATGTACGTGGGGAAGGCACTCGCACCTCTCAGACAAAAGTATTCCTCCATCAAGATCATTCATTATATGGATGATGTATTATTTGCCGCTAAATTAGAGCAGACAGTTCATGAGGCCTAGAAAGAATTAGTAAAGCTGTTAGATCAATATGGACTGCATATTGAACCTGAAAAGGTTCAAACGGGGGATTCTATTAAGTATTTGGGAGCGACAGTTGGGTATGACAAATTAAAACCACGAAAAATCACCATAAGAACTCAGGATCTCCGCACACTAAAGGATTTTCAAAAACTGCTGGGAGATATTAATTGGATAAGAGGATATTTACATATTCCTAATATTGTGCTCCAGCCTTTGTTTACTACTCTTACGGGTGATCCAGATCTTGCTTCCCCTCGTAGCCTCACCAAAAAAGCTAGAGCGGCCCTTATAAAAGTAGAAGAAGCCATACAGAATGCTACTCTATGAAGGCTCCAGAGTTATAAACCTTTCCAGTTATGTGCACTTGCCACTATGTGGCAGCCCACTGGAGTACTGTGGCAAGATGGGCCTTTACTATGGATCCACCCACATGTATCCCCGGGAAAATTCTTAGAATATTATCCTGATGCTGTTGCAGCGTTGGCACTTAAAGGGATTCAACAAAGCATTCAATTTTTCGGAAAATCATCTTCTTCTCTTATTATACCCTACACTAAAGCTCAAATTAATGTTTTGTATGCTAATCTAGACAACTTGGCTATTCTATGTTGCTCGTTTCAAGGAAATATTGATAATCATTACCCTTCTCATCCATTACTCCATTTTGTTCAGGAACATCCCATCATTTTCCCTAAAGTAACTTCATCCAGTCCAATTCCGGGGGCTGTTAACATTTTTACTGATGGTTCCAAGTCTGGAATGGGAGCTTATGTAATTAATGATTCTCCCCCTGTCCAGCGTCAATTTGCTCCTGAAAATCCACAATGGGTAGAACTACAAATTGTTATTGAGGTTTTTAAGCATTATTCTTTTCTTTTTAATCTCATTTCGGACTCCATCTATGTGGTACAAGCACTAAAAGTCCTGGAGGCCATGGGAACTATTAGTGATGCCCATAATGTATCTGCTTACTTTGATCAGCTTCAACAGCTTATCTGTAGCTGCACTGCTCCTTTTTATCCAATGCACATCCGGGCTCACACCTCTCTTCCTGGTCCGTTATCACAGGGTAATGCCTGTGCGGACTCAGCCACTAGAGGTCAGTTGATCGGCTTGGCCTCCTTCTTAGAGGGGGCTAAATTGTTTCACCAGAATTTCCATGTTAATGCATTGACGCTGCACAGGCGTTTTTCCATTTCAAGAGCGGATGCTCGTCAAATAGTATTACAATGTCCCCATTGTGTCACGTTTCTTCATCCCCATACTTATGGAGTGAACCCACGGGGGTTAAAGCCATTGGTTTTCTGGCAAATGGATGTGACACACATACCTGACTTTGGTAACCTCAAGTATGTACATGTTTCTGTTGATACATGCTCTGGAATTATTTATACTTCTGCTTTATCGGGAGAAATGGCACGTAATGCTGTTACTCATTGCCTAGAGGCCTGGACAGCATGGGGTGCACCTGCATCCCTTAAGACTGATAATGGACCTGCTTATACTGGCAGGCAATTTACATCTTTTTGTTCTACTATGGGAGTACACCTTACTCATGGTCTACTTTATAATCCTCAAGGACAAGGCATTGTTGAGCATGCTCATCGCACCTTAAAAAAACTTTGCAAAAACAAAAAGGGGGAATTGGAGCTGAGCACACTCCTAAAGAACGCCTGTCCTTAGCTCTCTTTACCATTAATTTTTTGTATTTGGATATTCATGGTCGCTCTGCAGCTGATAGATATGTGTCCCCTCAGCCCTCTGTGATTGGCTATGTTAAGTGGAAGGATGTTCTTACGGGCCAATGGAACGGCCCCGACCCCGTGCTGACATGGTGTTTTTCCCAAGAATTGCACGGAACCGTTGTGGGTCCCTGAACGCCTGACAAGAAGAGTCTTGACATCAACCAACCAGCAACAAGAAATACCACAGCAATCCTGTGATGAGGATCTTCATTCTGCTAAGTGCTCTGGCTCTGGTGCTGGTGCCGATGGCACAGAGAACACCAATGCAGTTGTGGGCAGTGGCACGGGCATGTCCAATGCCAATGCCGGTTCATGATTTAATGATTCCAGGAATGCTTCCCGCATCATCGGTTTACTATTTGGCTGGAAATTTGTCCATGACAGCGGAAGTGCTGATCCAGTCTCAACTAACTCAGATAGCTGTCTTGAATAGTACCCGTGTTAATCCCGTGACTTTGAGTCAATTCACCGATTGGATATCTTCTGCCTTTTTTTTTTTTAATTTTATTTATTTATTTATTTATTTATTTATTTTATTTTATTATTTTTTTATTTTTGGTCGTTCAAAACATTACATAGTTCTTAATACATTCCATAATCTTGCTATAGTGAATTGTGCTGCTATAGACATCGATGTAGCAGTGTCCCTGTAGCATGCTCTTATTAGGTCTTTAGGGAATAAACCGAGAAGGGGAATAGCTGGGTCAAATGGTGGTTCCATTCCCAGCTTTCCAAGAAATCTCCATACTGCTTTTCAAATTGGCTGCACCAATTTGCAGTCCCACCAGCAATGAACAAGAGTGCCCTTTTCCCCGCATCCTCTCCAGAACTTATTGTTGTTTGACTTCCTAATGGCTGCCAATCTTACTGGAGTGAGATGGTATCTTAGAGTAGTTTTGATTTGCATTTCTCTGACTGCTAGCGATAGTGAGAATTTTTTTATGTACTTATTGATTTATTGTATGTCCTCCTCTGAGAAGTTTCTGTTCAGGTCATTGGCCCATTTATTGATTGGGTTATTTGTTATCTTATTGTCTAATTTTTTGAGTTCTTTGTATATTCTGGTTATTAGGGCTCTATCTGAAGTGTGTGGATTAAAGATTTGTTCCCAGGATGTAGGCTCCCTGTTTATCTCTCTTATTGTTTCTTTTGCTGAGAAAAAAACTTTTTAGTTTGAGTAAGTCCCATTTGTTGATTCTAGTTGTTAACTCTTGTGCTATGGGTGTCCTATTGAGGAATTTGGCGCCCGATCCCACAGTATGTAGATCACAACCAACTTTTTCTTCTATCAGATGTCGTGTCTCTGATTTAATATCAAGCTCCTTGATCTATTTTGAGTTAACTTTTGTGCATGGTGAGAGATAGGGATTCAGATTCATTTTGATGCAAATGGATTTCAAGTTTTCCCAGCACCATTTGTTGAAGATGCTATCCTTCCTCCATTGCATGCTTTTAGCCCCTTTATCAAATATAAGATAGTTGTAGTTTTGTGGATTGGTTACTGTATCCTCTATTCTGTACCATTGGTCCACCCGCCTGTTTTGGTACCAGTACCATGCTGTTTTTGTTACTATTGCTCTGTAGTATAGTTTGAAGTCTGGTATCGCTATACCGCCCGATTCACACTTCCTGCTTAGCATTGTTTTTGCTATTTTGGGTCTTTTATTATTCCATATGAATTTCATGATTTTTTTATCTATTTCTACAAGAAATGCCGTTGGGATTTTGATTGGCATTGCATTGAACTTATAGAGAACTTTTGATAATATCGCCATTTTGATGATGTTAGTTCTGCCTATCCATGAGCAGGGTATATTTTTCCATCTTCTAAGGTCTTCTTCTATATCTTTTTTTAGGGTTCTGTAATTTTTATTATATAAATCTTTCACCTATTTTGTTAGGTTGATTCCCAAGTATTTTATTTTGGGGGGGATATTGTGAATGGAGTAGTTGTCCTCATTTCCGTTTCAGAGAATTTGTTGCTTATATACAGAAATGCCTTTGATTTATGCGTGTTGATCTTATATCCTGCCACTTTCTGAATTCTTTTATTAGCTCTAATAGCTTCTTTGTAGACCCTTTTGGGTCTGCTAGGTATATGATCATATCATCTGCAAATAGTGATAATTTAAGTTTTTCTTTTCCTGTTTTTATGCCTTTAATTTCTTTCGACTGTCTAATTACTCTGGCCAGTGTTTCGAGGACTATGTTGAACAGAAGTGGTGAGAGAGGGCATCCCTGTCTTGTACCAGATCTTAGACGGAATGCCTTCAATTTTTCTCCATTCAGAATGATGCTGGCCTGTGGCTTATCGTAGATTGCTTTTACAATGTTGAGGTATGTTCCAGTTATCCCTAATTTTTCTAGAGTTTAGAACATAAAGGGATGCTGTACTTTGTCAAATGCTTTTTCTGCATCTGTCGAGATGATCATATGGTTCTTATTTTTAAGTCTATTTATGTGGTAAATAACATTTATTGATTTCCGTATATTGAACCAGCCTTGCATCCCAGGGATGAATCCTACTTGATCATGGTGTATAATTTTTTTGATATGTATTTGAATCCGATTCGCCAGAATTTTATTGAGGATTTTTGCTTCAAGGTTTATTAGAGATATTGGTCTGTAGTTTTCTTTCTTTGAAGTGGTCTTTGTCTGGTTTCAGAATCAGGGTGATGTTGGCCTCGTAGAATGAATTTGGAAGTTCTCCCTCTTTTTCTATTTCCTGAAATAGCTTGAAAAGTATTGGTGTTAGTTCCTCTTTAAACGTTTTGTAGAACTCTGCTGTATACCCATCCGGTCCTGGGCTTTTCTTAGTTGGTAATCTTTTGATGGTTTTTTCTATTTCCTCTATTGTTATTGGTCTGACTCAATCTGAGCAGATCATAAGACTTAAGGAATTTATCTATGCCTTCACTATCTTCTATTTTATTGGAGTATAAGAATTCAAAATAATTTCTGATTATCTTCTGTATTTCTTTTTCATCCCGTATGTTAGTAATTTGAGTTCTCTCTCTTCTTCTCTTCGTTAGGATGGCTAAGGGTCTGTCAATTTTATTTATTTTTTCAAAGAAACAACTTTTAGTCTTGTCAATTTTTTCAATTGTTTCTTTTGTTTCAATTTCATTTATTTCAGCTCTGATTTTAATTATTTCTTGCCTTCTACTTCTTTTGCTGTTGTTTTGCTCTTCTTTTTCTAGGATTTTGAGATGAAGTATGAGATCATTTATTTGTTGGTTTTTTCTTGTTTTGAGGAATGAACTCCAAGCAATGAATTTTCCTCTTAGAACTGCTTTCAATGTGTCCCATAGATTCCGATATGTTGTGTCTGTGTTTTCATTTAACTCTAGGAAGTTTTTAATTTCCTCCTCGATGTCTTCTAAAACCCATTGATCATTCAGCAACCTATTGTTCATTCTCCAAGTGGTGCTTGATTTTTTCTTCCTTTTTTTATCATTGATTTTCATTTTTATTCCATTATGATCAGATAAGATGCATGGTATTATCTCTATGCCTTTATATTGTCTAAGAGTTGCCCTGTGACATAATATATGGTCTACTTTTGAGAAGGTTCAATGTGCTGCCGAGAAAAAAGTGTAACTACTTGATTTTGGCTGGTATAGTCTATATATGTCAATTAAGTCTAGGTTGTTAATTGTGTTATTAAGTTCTATAGTTTCCTTATTTGACTTTTGTTTGTAAGATCTGTCCAGTGGTGAGAGAGGTGTGTTGAAGTCTCCCATGATTATTGTATGGTGGTCTATTAGACTCTTGAACTTGAGAAGAGTTTGCTTGATGAACACAGCTGCACCATTATTTTGGGCATATATATTTGTGATTGTTATGTCTTGTTGGTGTATGATTCTCTTGAGCAGTATGAAGTGTCCTTCTTTATCCCTTTTGATTAACTTTGGTTTGAAATCTAATTTATTAGATATGAGTATGTACACTCCTGCTTGTTTCCGCATTCCATATGAGTGGTATGATTTTTCCCAACCTTTCTCCTTCAGTCTATGAATATCTTTTTCTATCAAATGTGTCTCCTGTAGGAAGAATATGGTTGGGTCTTGTTTTGTGATCCATTCTACTAGCCTGTGTCTCTTAATTGGTGAGTTTAAGCCATTAACATTTAGGATTATTATTGAGATATGATTTGTTCTTCTAGCCATATTTGTTTATTGATGTTACTAAATCTGATTTGTTTTCCTCTTTGACTACTTTCCCCCCTTTACTATCTCCCATTGTTGGTTTTCAATGTTATTTTCCATTTCCTCTTCCTGTAATGTTTTGCAAAGGATTTTTTTAAGAGATGGTTTTCTAGCTGCAAATTCTTTTAACTTTTGTTTATCGTGGAAGATTTTAATTTCATCTTCTATCTTGAAGCTTAATTTCGCCGGATACACGATTCTTGTTTGGAACCCATTTTCTTTCAGTGTTTGAAATATGTTATTCCAGGATCTTCTAGCTTTCATTGTCTGTGTTGAGAGATCAGCTGTTATCCTGATTGGTTTGCCCCTAAATGTAATCTGCTTTCTTTCTCTTGCAGCTTTTAAAATTCTCTCCTTATTCTGTATGTTGGACATCTTCATTATAATGTGTCTAGGTGTGGATCTCTTATGATTTTGCACATTCGGCGTCCTGTAGGCTTCTAGGATTTGTGATTCTGTCTCATTCTTCAAGTCTGGAAAGTTTTCTCGTATAATTTTTACTGAATATTCTGTTTATTCCTTTGGTTTGGAGCTCTGTGCCTTCCTGTATCCCAATGACTCTTAAATTTGTTTTTTTGATATTGTCCCATAATTCTTGGATGTTCTGCTCATGGTTTCTTAGCAGACTTGCTGAGCTGTCTATGTTTTTTTTCTAGTTGAAATACTTTGTCTTCATTGTCTGATGTTCTCTCTTCTAAGTGATCTACTCTGCTGGTAGTATTCTCAATTGAGTTTTTAAGTTGGTTTATTGTTTTCTGCATTTCTAGGATTTCTATTTGTTTGTTTTTTATTACCTCTATCTCCCTGTGAAATTGATCTTTTACTTCCTGGATTTGTTGTCAATGTGATCTTTCATTGTCTGATTTTGCTGTCTCATGTCTTCCTTGAGACTCCAGATCATCTGAAGCAAATATATCTTGTACTCTTTATCTGACATTCCATCTGTTGCAGCTATTACCTCTTCTAAAGTTGAGTTGACCTGCATTGCTTGTGGTCCTTTCTTTCCTTGTCTTTTCATACTGCTCGCGTTTCTTTCTTCTTGGTGCAACTGTTGTGTTTTTGAAATTTACCCTCTATAGTTGGGAAGTCTCCCTTGCAGAGAGGGTTGTGGCTGTGCTCCTCCTCTAATTAGGGTGGTCTGTCTACCACGCTAATCGGTCGCAGGTCTGCCCCCACTGCGGGCATGGGTGGCTGTTCTGCTCTGACCCTACTCCAATTGTGGTAACATAACTACCATGCCCTGGGTCATTGGTCCTGATTTGGATGTGGGTGGCGGCTCTGCTGGGACCCCACTCCAATTGGTGTAACGTGTCTACCACGCTGGCAGGCCTCTAGGCTGGTGGGTCGCAGTTCTGCACAGCCCCCATTCCCAATGGTGGTATCTGACTACCTCTCCAATGGGTCGCTGAGCCCCCTCCGGACCCGGGCGGTGACCCTGCTCCAACCCCACTCCAACCAGTGTGACGCGACTGCCTCGGTGTTACGTGTCCACCACGTTGGCAAGCTACCTGGCCTGTCTTGCCAGTGGGCCGCTGGTATGCCTGCCCTGCTTGCTCAGATGGAAGCTCTGCACAGCCCGTACTCCAAATGAGGTTACATGGCTACTGCGCCGCAGGGATGCTGGTCCTATTCTAGGCGTGGGCGGCTTCTCTCTTCAGCCCCAGCTGCATTTGGGGTGTCATGATACCAAGCTGGCGGGTCACTTGGCCTGCTCTGGGCACAGGTGGAAGTTCCACTCTGCCCCCACAGCACCCAGCAGGACCCTGGCTGAGAAGCAGTCACCGCCAGTTCCCTAGCCCTAGGCCAAAACAACTTAGGTAGCAAGAACCCCGTCTTTCCAATCCCGATACACCCTCCACTGGGAGCTGGCTCCAGCAAGCAACCCCCACAGGTTCCCCAGCCCCAGGCCAAAACTGTTCCGGGAGTCAGAAGCAAGTCGCCGCAAGCTCAGCGCACGCTCCACTTGGAGCTGGCCTCCACCGGCAGTCTCCGCAGATTCCTCAGACCTGGGCCAGGTTAGCCCCGGGAACCCAAGTCCCGCTTCTCATTGCCCGGCGCACGCCTTGCAATGCACGAGCCTCTAAGAGTATTCTCCACAAGATCCCCAGTCCCGATCCTGAGCAAGAAATCTGTCTGCTAGACGCAGGCAAATACCAGCCTGAAATCCCCAGTTCCGTAGCTGAATGAGCTGAGATCAGAAGAGCAATGGGATGATTACATCATCTCACCGAGATGGCGGCTGCTGTCCTCCTCTGTGGTCCGACCGGTGACTGGAACCACCGCTTCTCTTCTCTGTCTCAACGCCGGAACTCAGCACTAAGTGCTGCCAATGTATCACTGGTGGGAGCCCCCCGAATCTGTGTCGCTGTTCCTCCACTCCGGCACCTTGCAGATCGCCAGCACGCGCCACAGACTCCAGCCGCGGGGCGATCGCCTATCAGGCTATGCGACCCTCCGTGCGGAGAAATGGAGCTTCCACAGCCGAACCTCGCATGATGGAAATCTGTCCACTAGATTTTGGAGTGCCTCAATTTCACTGGGAATTCCCAACAAGATAGCCTTCAGCCGTTTCTCATCATCTTTCTCTGGCTCAGTGACGCGGCGCACTGGGGTGATGCACTCCCTTCGCGGCCATCTTTTCTTTTTTAAAGATTGGGTGGGAGTAGGCATTTTTGGTGCAATGTGTTGCTTCTGTATGTTCCTCTGTTTGTGGTTTCTCTGTCGCCTCAAGGCCCGCAGTGCTCATGATAAGGCTATGATCATACAAGCTCTTGCAGCTTTAGAAAATGGCAACTCACCTCAAGTCTGGCTTGCGCATCTTAAACAGTAAATCTTTGACATGGTCATTGCACCCCAAGTTATTATAACATTGCACTGGGATTGACATGTCTTTCCTCATTATTCTTTTAGTGTTGGAAAGCCCTTGCACTCTGCCGGTCTTGCTACCATTGCACGGAGATGGGTTTCCACACTAGTGCCTTTGACATGGTCGTTGCACCCCAAGTTATTCTAACATTTCACTGGGTTTGACATGTCCTTCTTTTGTCTTTCTTCTAGTGCTGGAAAGCCCTTGCACTCTGCAGGTCTTCTTGCCATTGCACACAGAAGGGTTAAAACACTGGTCTTTAGCTATGGCTTTAAAACCCGTGCCTTTCTCTCAGGGTGTCGCCAACTTAATTGTGGTTGTCCTACAGAGGTAGTCCCAGCTACACCCTTTTGTTCACCATCGTCACGATACAGGATGTGAGGCAAGACACTGTACCCGAGTGATCCCGCAGTGGACCGGGACCTCAAGGAGAGCATATCCTATTGCATGCGAGTTTGACGCGGTCACGCCCCACCCCACGAAAAAAGGCGTCGGCTGATATGGAGTCAGATCTGGGGAATGCGCATCCTTAGGACTGAGCCATACTATGCAGCCATTCTGCACAGTGGGATAGGACCTCTACTTTCGCCTGTATTGTTTTAAGAAAACAGAAAGGGGGAACTGTGGTGAGCCGTTTCTGCCACTTATGCAGACTATGGTCGCCATTACAAGATGGCACTGGCTCCGCTGTGGTATGTGACAAGCAACTTCTTATTTGGGAGAGTTGGCGCATGGTTTTTCAGCACCCTATGAGAAAGTTCAACGTGGCAGCTTCGCATTGGGGCTTGAGATGCTATATTAAGGCTGGGAGGAGCATCCGAGGGAGTAGTAGAAGAAATATCAAGGGCCTGAATAAACCGCTGAAAGAAGATTCCCAAGTAGTGTCTTTCTTGTGGGCAAGGGGTCGCGAAACTGAGGTGCAGAAGGACTGTTACAGAGAGCAGATTTTGGAGACTGGGGTGCAAGATTGATACAGAAATCAGATGTTGGAGCCTGGGGTGCAGAATGATTGTTGCAGACAGCAGAGTTTGGAGACTTGGTTGCAGAAGGACTGTTGCAGAGAGCAGAATTTTGAGACTTAGGTGCAGGAGGACTTTTACAGAGAGCAGAGCTTGAAGACTGGGATGCAGATGGACTGTCAGAGAACAGAGGTTGAAGACTGGGCTGCATAAGGATCGTAGAAGAGAGCAGAGTTTTCAGACTGAGGTGCAGAAGGACAAATTCAGAGAGCAGATGTTTGAGACTTGGGTGCAGAGGGGCTGTTGCAGAGAGCAGAGGTTGGAGACTTGTGTGCAGAAGGACTGTTTCAGAGAGGAGAAGTTGGAGACTGGGGTGCAGAAAGCCTGTTACAGAGAGCAGAGTTTGGAGAAGGGGTGCAGAAGGACTGTTGCACAGAGCAGATGTTGGAGATTTGGATGCAGAAGGCCTGTTAAAGAGAGAAAAGGTTGGAGACAGGGATGCACAAGGACCAATGCAGAGAGCAGAGTTTGGAGACTGAGGTGCAGAAGCACTCTTGAGGAGCAGAGTTTGGAGACTTGGGTGTAGAAGGTCTGTTGCAGAGAGCAGACGTTGTAGATTGGGATGCAGAAGGACTGTTGCAAAGAGCAGAATTTCAAGACAGAAGTTCATAAGTGCTGTTACAGTGAGCCAAGGTTGGAGACTTGAGTGCAGAAGGATTACTACAGAAAGCAGAGGTTGGTGTCTGGGGTGCAAGAGAACAGTTACAGTGAGCAGCGGTTGGAGACTGCAGTACAGAAGGACTGTTACACAAAGCAGACGTTGGAGAGTGGGGTGCAGAAGGACAGTTACAGAGAGAAGAGTTTTGAGATTGGGGTGAAGAAGAAATGTTGCAGAGAACAGAGTTTGGAGACTGGGGTGCAGAAGGACTTTTGCAGAGAGCAGAGGTTGGAGCCTGACATGCAGAAGGAAAGTTGCAGAGAGCAGAGTTTGGAGAATGCAGAACAGAAGGACTGTTATAGAGAGTAGAGGTTGGAGACTGGGGTGCAGAAGGTATGTCACAGAGAGTAGAGCTTGGAAGCTAGGTTGCAGAAGAATCTTATAGAGACCATAGGTTTGAGACTGTGGTGCAGAAGGACTGATGCAGAGAGCAGACGTAGGAGACTGGGGTCCAGAAGGATCACTGCAGAGAGTAGAGGTTGGAGACTTGCGTGTAGAATGACTGTTGCAGACAGCAGAGGTCTGAGACTAGGCTGCAGAAAGACTGTTGAAGAGAGCAGAGGGTGGAGAGTGAGGTGCAGAAGGACTGTTACAGAGAGCAGAAATAAAAATCTGGGGTGCAGAAAAACAGATACAGAAAGGAGAGTGTGAAGACTGGGGTGCAGAAGGACCTTTACAGAGAGCAGAGGTTGGAGTCTGGGGTGCAGAAGGACTTTTGCAAAGAGCAGAGGTTGGAGACTGGAGTGGAGAAAAAATGTTGTAGAGATCAGATGATAGAGACTGAGGTGCAGAAGGACTGTTACAGAGAGCAGAGGTTGAAGCCTGGGGTGCAGAAGGTCTGATACAGAAAGCAGAGTTTGGAGACTGGGTTGCAGAAGAACTGATACAGAAAACAGAGGCTGGAGAGTGTGGTGCAGAAGGACCATTACAGAGAGTAGAGGGTGGAGACTGGGTTGCAGAATAACTTTTGTAGAGAACAGAGGTTGGAGACTGGGGTGCAGAAGGACCATTGCAGAAAACAGAGTTTGGAGACTGGGTTTCAAAAGGATATTACAGAGAACAGAGGTTGGAGTCTGAGGTGCAGTAGGAAAGTTACAGATAGCGGGGGTTGGAGACTGGGTTTCAGAAAAACTGATACAGAAAGCAGAGTTTGGAGAATGGAGTGCAGAAGGACCATTACAGAGAGCAGAGGTTTGAGACTGCAGTACAGAAGGTTTGTTGCAGAGAGCAGATTTTGGAGATTGGGTTGCAGAAAGAGTGTTGAAGAGAGCAAGGTTGAAGTCTGTGGTGCAGAAGGGCTGTTGCAGAGAGAAGAGGTTGAAGACTGTGGTACAGAAGTACTGTTTTGGAGAACAAAGTTTGGAGACTGGGGTGCAGAAAAACCGTTGCACATTGCAGAAGTTAGAGATTTGGATGTAGAAGGCCTGTTATAGAGAGAAAAGTTTGGAGACTGGGGTGCACAAGGACTGTTACAGTGAGCAGAGTTTGGAGACTGGGTAGTAGAAGGATCTTACAAAGAGCAGAGTTTTGAGAGTGACGTGCAGAAGGAGTGTTACATAGAACATAGTTTGGTGACTGGGGTGCAGAAGGATCGTTGCTGAGAGCAGAGTATTCAGCCCTAGGTGCAGAAGGACTATTGCAGACAGCTCATATTCGAGATTGGGGTGCAGAAAGACTGTTGCAGAGAGAAGAGGTTGGAGACTTGGGTGAAGAATTATCGTTCCAGAGAGCAGAGATTGTAGACTGGCGTGCAGAACGCCTGTTACAGACTGCAGAATTTGGAGAAGGGTGCAGTAGAACTATTACAGAGAGAAGAACTTGGGGATTGGGTTGCACGAGAATCTTACAGACAGCAGAGGTTCGAGTCTGAGGTGCAGAAAGACTGTTACAGAGAGTAGAGGTTGGAGACTGAGGTGCAGAAAGACTAATGCAGAGAGCAAAGTTTGGAGACAGAGGTACAGAAGGACTTTTGAAGAGCAGAGGTTAGAGACTTGTGTGTAGAAGGACTGTGGCAGAGAGCAAAGGTTGTAGATTGGGGTGCAAAAGGACTGTTGCAGAGAGTAGAATTTGAAGACTGAGGTTTTTAAGGACTGTTACAGAGAGCAGAGGTTTGAGACTTGAGTGCAGAAGGCCTGATACAGAAAGCAGAGGTTAGAGTCTGGGGTGCAAGAGGACAGTTACAGAGAGCAGAGGTTGGAGACTGCAGTACAGAAGGACTGTTACACAGAGCAGAGGTTGGAGAGTGAAGTGCAGAAGGACAGTTACAAAGAGCACAGTTTTCAAACTGGGGTGAAGAAGAAATGTTGCAGAGAGCAGAGTTTGGAGACTGGGGTGCAGAAGGACTCTTCCAGAGAGCAGATTTTAGAGACTTGGGTGCAGAGGGACCATTACAGAGAACAAAGATTTGATACTGCCGTACAGGAGGAATGTTACAGGGAACAGAGGTTGGAGACTGGGGTGCAGAATAACTATTGTAGAGAACAGATTTTAGAGAGTGGGGGGCAGATGGACCATTGCAGATAGCAGAGGTTTGAGACTGGGTTTCAGAGGATTATACAGAGAGCAGAATTTGGACACTGAAGTGCAGAAGGTCTGTTGCAGAGAGCAGAGGTTGGAGATTGGGGCACAGTAGGACTGTTGCAGAGTGCAGAGGTTGGAGTCTGAGGTGCAGGAAGACTGTTAAAGGGAGCAGAGTTTAGAGACCGGGGTGCAGAAGGACTGATACAGAAAGCAGAGTTTGGAGACTGGGGTGCAGAAAACCATAACAGAGAGCAGAGGTTAGAGACTTAAGTACAGAAAGATGGTTACAGAAAGCAGAGGTTGGAGACTGGGGTGGAAAAAGACTGTTGTAGAGAGCAGATTTTAGATACTGGGGTGCAGACGGACTGTTACAGAGAGCAGAGGTTGCAGAAGGACTGTTACAGAGAGCAGAGTTTGGACACTGTGGTGCAGAAGAATTGATACAGAAAGCAGAGGTTGGAGAATGGGGTTCAGAAGGAACCTTACAGCGAACAGAGGTTGAAGACTGCGGTACAGAAGAACTGATGTAGAGAACAAGGTTGGAGCCTGGGGTGCAGAGGGACCATTGCAGAGAGTAGACTTTGGAGACTGGGGTGCCGAAGGATTGTTGCAGAGAGCAGACTTTAGAGACTGGGGTGCAGAAGGATTTTACAGAGAGCAAATTTTGGAGACTGGGGTGCAGAAGGACTGTTGCAGAGAGCAGAAGTTGGAGACTGGGGTGCAGAAGGACTGTGCAGAGTGCAGTGTTTGTAGACTTTGGTGCAGAAGGACTGTTGTAGAGAGCAGAGGTTGGAGATTGGGGTGCAGAAGGACTGTTACAGAGACCAGAGGTAGAAGCATGGGGTGCAGAACAACGGATACAGAAGGCAGAGTTTGGAGACTGGAGTGCAGAAGGACCATTACAGAGAATAGAGTTTGAAGACTGCGGAATAGAAGGACTGTTAAAGAGAGCAGAGGTTGGAGACAGGTGTGCATAAGGATATTACAGAAAGCAGAGTTTTGAGACTGCGGTGCAATAGGACTGTTGCAGAGAGCAGAGATTGGAGACTGTGTTGCCGAAGGATCGTTGCAGAGAGAAGAGGTTGCAAACTGATGTGCAGGAGGCCTGTTACAGAGAGCAGAGCTTGGAGACTGGGGTGCAGAAGGCCTGTAACATAGAGCAGAGTTTGGAGACTTGGTGGCAGAAGGATCTTACAGAGAGCAGAGGTTGTTGACTGAGGTGCCAAAGGACTGTTACAGAGAGCAGAGGTTGGAGACTGGGGTCCAGAAAGATCGTTGCAGAGAGCAGAGTTTTCAGAATGATGTTTAGAATAACTGTTGCAGAGAAAAGAGATTGGAGACTTGGGTGCATAAGGATCGTTACAGAGAGCAGAGGGTGGAGAATGGGGGTGACAAAGGACTGTTTCAGAGAGAAGAGGTTGGAGACTTGGGTTCAGAATTACTGTTACAGAAAGCAGAGTTTGGAGACTGGTTTACAGAAGGATATTACAGAGAGCAGAGGTTGGAGACTGAGGTGCAGAAGTACTGTTGATGAGTGCAGAAGTTGGAGACTTGGGTGTAGAAGGATTGTTACAGAGAGCAGAAGTTAAAGACTTGAGTGCCGAAGGACTGATACAGAAAGCAGATTTTGGAGCCTTGGGTGCAGAAGGACTGTTTAAGAGAGTAGAGGTTTGAGACTGGGGTGCATAAGGACTATTGCACAGAGCAGAGTTCTGAGTCTGGTGTGCAGATGGACAGTTGCAGAGAGTAAAGGTTTGAGATTGGGGTGCAGAAGGACTGTTGCAGAGAACAGAGTTTGGAGACTGGGGTGCAGAAGGACTGTTATAGAGAGCAGAGTTTGGAGACTGGGTTGCTGAAGGATCTTACAGGGAGCAGAGGTTGGAGACTGAGGTGCAGGTGGACTGTTACAGAGAGTAGTGGTTTGAGACTGGGGTGCAGAAGGATCGTGCAGAGAGCAGAGGTTTCAGACTGAGGTCAAGAAGGATGGTTACAAACAGCAGACGTTGGAAACTGAGGTGTAGAAGGACTGTTACAAATAGAAGAGTTTGGAGACTCAGGTGCAGAACGACTGTTACAGGAAGCAGAGTTTGGAAATTGGGGTGCAGAAGGACTGTTACAGAGAGCAGAGGTTGGAGACTGGTGTGCAGAAGGATTCTTACATAGAGTACAGGTTGGAGACTGAGGTCCACATGGTTAGATAAAGAGAACAGAGGTTAGAGACTGGGGTTCAGACAGACTGATACAGAAAACAGAGGTATGAGACTGGGGTGTAGAAGGACCCTTACAAAGAACACAGGTTGGAGACTGTGGTACAGAAGGACTGTTACAGAGAGCAGATCTTGTAGTCTGGGGAGCAGAAGTACTGATTCAGAGGACAGAGGTTGGATACTGGGGTGGAGAAATAATGTTACAAAGAGCAGAGTCTGGAAACTGGAATGCAGAAGGATATGATAGAGAGCAGAGGTTGGAAACTGTGGTGCAGAAGGACTGTTGCAGAGAACAGACGTTAGAGACTGGGGTCCAGAAGGATCGTTGAAGAGAGCAGAGTTTGGAGACTGGGGTGTAGAAGTACTGTTGCAGAGAGCATATATTGGAGACTGGGGTTCAGAAGGACTGTTACAGAGAGTAGAATTTGATGACTGGGGTGAAGAAGGACAGTTACAGAGAGCAGAGCTTGGAGACTGGGGTTTAGATGGATCTTACAGAGAGCAGAGTTTGGAGACTGGGGTGCAAAATACTGTTGCAGAGAGCAGATGTTGGAGACTGGGGTGGTGAAGAATCGTTGATGAGAGAAGAGGTTGGAGACTGGACTGCAGAAGTCCTGTTTCAGAGAGCAGAGTTTAAAGACTGTTGTGCAGAACGACTGTTACAAAATGCAAAGTTTAGAGACTGGGGTTCAGAAGGACTGTTACAGAGAGCAGAGGTCGAAGACTGGGGGTTCAGATGGATCTTACAGAGAGCAGAGTTTGAAGACTATGGTGAAAAAGACTGTTGCAGAGTGTAGATGTTAAAGACTGGGGTGGAGAAGAATCGTTGCAGAGAGAAGAGGTTGGAGACTGGAGTGCAGAAGTCTTAATACAGAGAGCAGAGTTTAAAGACTGTTGTGCAGAACGACTGTTACAGAGTGCAAAGTTTAAAGACTGGGGTGCAGAAGGACTGTTACAGAGAGCAGAGGTTGAAAACTGGGGTTCAGATGGATATTACAGAGAGCAGAGTTTGGAAACTGGAGTGAAGAAGGAACTTAAAGAGAGCAGAGGTTGGAGACTGTGGTCCAGAAGGACTATTGCAGAGAGAAGACATTGGAGACAGGGGTCCAGAAGGATCGTTGCAAAGAGCAGAGTTTGGAGACTGGGGTTCAGAAAGACTGCTGCAGAGAGCAGATGTTGGACACTGGGATTCAGAAAGACTGTTGCAGAGAGCAGATTTTAGAGGCTGGGGTGCAGAAGGACTATTACATAGAGCAGAGGTTGGAGACTGAGGTGAAGAAGGACTGTTACAGAGATTAGAGTTTGGAGACTGGGATGAAAAAGGACTGTTGCAGAGAGCAGATGTTGCAGACTGGGGTGGATAAAAATCGTTTCAGAGAGAAGAGGTTGGAGACTGGGGTGCAGAAGGTCTGTTACAGAGAGCAGAGGTTGGAGATTGTTGTGCAGAAGGACTGTTACAGAGTGCAAAGTTTAAAGACTGGGTTGCAGAAGGATCTTACAGAGAGCAGAGTTGGGAGACTGAGGAGAAGAAGGACTGTTATAGAGAGCAGAGGTAGGAGACTTGGGTGCAGAAGGGTCGTTGCAGAGAGCAGAGCTTTCAGACTGAGATGCAGAAGAACTGTTGGAGAGAGCAGATGTTGGAGACTGGGGTCAGAAGGACTGTTGCAGAGAGCAGATGTTGGTAACTAGGGTGCAGAAGGACTGTTGTAGAGAGCAGAGGTTGGAGAATATGCTGCAGAAGGACTGTTGCAGAGAGCAGAGTTTAGAGACTGATGTGTGGAAGTCCTGCTACAGAGAGCCGAGTTTGGAGACTTGGATGCAGAAGGACTGTTACAGAGAGAAGAGGTTGGATACAGGGGTGCAGAAGGATCTTACAGAGAGCAGAATTTGGAGACTGTGGTGCAGAAGGACTGTTGCAGAGATCAGAGGTTGGAGACTGGGGTGCACTAGAATCATTGCAGAGAGCAGAGGTTGGAGACTGGGGTGCAGAAGGATCGCTGCAGAGAACAGATTTTGGAGACTGGGGTGCAGAAGGCCTGCTAAAGAGAGAAGACTTTGGAGACTGGCGTGCAGAAGGCCTGTTATAGAGAGGAGAGGGTGGATTTTGAGGTGCAGGTGGACTGTTACATAGAGCAATGTTTTGAAACTGGGGTGTAGAAGGATCGTGTAGAGAGCAGAGATATCAGACTGATGTGCAGAAGGACTGTTACAGAAAGCAGAGGTTGTAAATTGGGGTGCAGAAGGACCGTTACAGAGACCAGAGTTTGGAGACTGCGGTATAGAAAAACTGTTACAGAGAGCAGAGGTTGGAGACTGGGGTGCAGAAAGAATGATACAGAGAGCACAGGTTGGAGACTGAGGTGCAGAAGAATAGATACAGAGAGCAGAGGTTTGAGACTGAGGTTCAGAAGGACTGATACAGAAAGCAGTATTTGGAGATTGGGGTGCAGAAGGCAAGTTACGGAGAGCAGTGGTTGGAGACTGCGGTACAGAAGGACTGTTACAGAGAGCAGATGTTTGAGACTGGGAGCAGAAAGACTGTTGCAGAGGACAGAGGTTGGAGACTAAGGTGCCGCAGGACACTTGCACAAAGCAGAGGTTACAGACTGGGGAAGAGAAGGAATGTTACAGAGAACAAAGTTTAGAATCTGGAGTGCAAAAGCATCTAACAGAGACCAGAGTTTGGAGACTGTGGTGCAGAAGGACTGTTGCAGAGAGCAGTGATTGGAGACTGAGGTGCAGAAGTCCTGTTACATAGAGTAGAGGTTGGAGACTGGTGTGCAGAAGGATGGTTTAAAGGAGCAGAGCTTGGAGACAGGGGTGAAGAAGGATCTTAAAGAGAGCAGAAGTTGGAGACTGAGGTGCAGAAGGACTCTTGTAGAGATCAGAGGTTGAAGACTGGGGTGCAGTAAGATCATTGCAGAGAGCAGAGGTTGGAGACTGGGGTGCACAAGGACTGTTGCAGAGAGCATATTTTAGAAACTGGGGTGCAGAAGACTGTTACTCAGAGCAGAGTTTGGAAACTGGGGTGCAGAAGGACTGTTACAGAGAGCAGAGTTTGGAGAATGGGGTGCAAAAGGACTGTTACAGAGTGCAGAGTTTAAATACTGGGTTTCAGAAGGATCTAACAGATAGCAGATTTGGGAGACTGAGGTGTAGATGGACTGTTACAAAGAGCAGAGGTAGGAGACTTGGGTGCAGAAGTGTCGTTGCAGAGAGCAGAGTTTTCAGACTGAGGTGCAGAAGAACTGTTGCAGAGAGCAGATGATAGAGACTGGGGTGAAGAAGGACTTTGCAGACTGCAGATGTTGGTAAGTAGGGTGCAGAAGGACTGTTGTAGAGAGCAGAGTTTGGAGACTGGGGTGCAGAAGGACTGTTGCAGAGAGCAGACGTTGGAGACTGACTAGCGGAGGTCCTGTTACAGAGAGCAAAGGTTGGAGACTCAGAAGCTGAAAGACTGTTACAGAGAGCAGTGTTTAAAGAGTGGAGTTCAGAAGGATCATTTCAGAGCACAGAATTTTCACACTGAGGTGCAGAAGGACTGTTGAAGAGAGCAGTTGTTGGAGACTTTTGTGCAGAAGGACTGTTGCAAAGAGCAGATGGTGGAGACTGGGGTGAAAAAGTATCGTTGTAGAGAGCAGAGGTTTGAGACTGGGGTGCAGAAGGACTGGTACAGAGAACAGAGGTTGGAGACTGGGTGCAGAATGCTTGTTACAGAGAGAAAGGTTTGGAGAAAGGGTGCAGAAGGACTGTTACAGAGGGAAGAGTTTGGAGACTTGTTGACTAAAGATCTTACACAGAGCAGAGGTTGGAGACTGAGGTGCAGAACGTATGTTACAGAGAGTAGATGTTGGAGACTGAGGTGCAGAACGATTATTACAGAGAGCATTTTAGAGACTAGGGTGCAGAAGGACTGTTGCAGATAGCAGAGGTTGGAGACTGTGTTGTAGAAGGACTGTTTGAGGGAACAGAGTTTGGAGACTTGGGTGCAGAAGAAATGTTGCAGAGAGCAGAGTTTGGAGACTGAGATGCAGTAGGACTGTTACAGAGGTCACTGGTTGGAGACTGGGGTTCAGAAGGACTGATAGAAAAAGAACAGTTTGGAGACTGTGGTGAAGAAGGAAAATTACAGAGAGCAGACTTTAAAGACCACAGTACAGGAGGCCTGTTACAGAGAGCAGAGGTTGGAGACTTTGGTTGAGAAGGACTATTTCAGAGTGCAGATATTGGAGGCTGGGGTGCAGAAGATCTTTTGCAGAGAGAAGAGGTTAGAGACTGGGTGAGGAAGAACTGTCGAAGAGAGCAGAGTTTTGAGACTGAGGTTCAGAGGGAATGTTACAGAGAGCAGAGGTTGGAGACTGGGGTGCAAAAGTACTGATACAGAGAGCATAGGTTGAAGACTGTGGTGCAGAAGGACCTTTAGAGAGAGCAAAGTTTGGAGACTGCAGTACAGAAGGACTGTTACAATGAGCATACGTTGAAAACTAGGGTACAGCAGGACTGTTTCAGAGGGCAGATTTTGGAAACTGTGGTTCAGAAGGACTGTTGCAGAGAACAGAGGTTAGAGAATCGGGTGTAGAAGAACTGTTGCAGAGAGCACATGTTGGAGATTGAGGTGCAGAAAGATTGTTACAGATAGCAAAGTTTTGAGACTAGGGTGCAGAAGCATCTTACAGAGAGAAGAGGTTGGAGACAGGGGTGCAGATGTACTGTTACAGAGAGCAGAGGTTGGAGACTGAGGTGCAAAAGGACTGTTATAGAGAAGAGGTTGGAGATGGGGAAAAGAATGACTGTTACTGAGAACAGACGTTGGAGACTCATGTGCCACAGTACCTTTGCAGAATGCAGAGGTTGGAGACTGGGGTAGAGATGGAATGTTACTGGGAGCAGAGTTTTGAAACTGTGGTGCAGAAGGATATTACATAGAGCAGAGGTTTGAGACAGGAGTGCAGAAGGACTGTTGCATAAAGCAGATGTTAGAGACTGGGGTGCAGAAGGATCGTTGCAGAGAGCAGAGGTTGGAGAATGGGGTGCACAAGGTTTGTTGCAGAGACTTTGCAGACTGGGATGCATAAGAACTGTAGCCCAGAGCAGACCTTGGAGACTGGGATGCAGAATGATCCTTGCACAGAGCAGAGTTTGGAGACTTGGTTGCAGAAGACCTGTTACAGAGAGCAGATGTTGGAGACTTGGGTGTAGAAGGATTGTTACAGATAGCACAATTTGGAGACTGGGGTGTAGAAGGATCGATGTAGAGAGAAGAGGTTTAAGATTGAGGCTTAGAAGGACTGTTACAGAGAGGAGAGCTTGGAGTCTGAGGTGCAAAAGGACTTTTATAGAAAGCAGAGGTTGGCAATTGGGGTGCAGATCGACCGTTACAAAGAGAAGAGGTTGGAGACTGCGATACAAAAGGACTTTTACAGAGAGCAGAGTTTGGAGACTGGGTAGAAGAAGGATCGTTGCAGACAGCAGAGGTTAGAGACTGGGGAGCAGAAGGACTGTTACAGAGAGTAGAATTTGGATACTGAGGTGCAGATGAATCGTTGCTTAGAGCAGAGATTGGAGACTGAGGTGCAAAAGGACTGTTGCAGAGAGCAGAGGTTGGAGACTGTGGTGCAAAAGGACTGTTACAGAGAGTAGAGGTTGAAGATTGGCGTGCAAAAGGCCTGTTACAGAGAGCAGAGGTCAGAGACTAGGGTGCAAAAGAACTTTTACAGAGAGCAGAGTTTTTAGACAAGGTTGCACAAGGATCTTACAGAGAGCAGAGGTTGTAGACCAAGGTGCAGCAGGACTATTACAGAGAGCAAAGGTTGGTGACTACAGTGCAGAAAGATCATTGCAGAGAACAGAGTTTTCATACTGAGGTGCAGAAGGACTTTTGCAGAGAGCACATGTAGGAGACTGGGGTGCCGAAGGACTGTTGCAGAGAGCAGAGGTTGGAGACTGGAGTGAAGAAGGACTGTTGCAGAGAGCAAGGTTGGAGACTGAGGTGCAGGAAGACTGTTACAGAGAGCAGAGTTTGGAAACTGGGGTGCTGAAGAACTGGTAAAGAGAGCAGAGGTTGGAGACTGGGGTGCAGAAGGATCGTTATAGAGAACAGAGGTCCGAGACTGGAGTGCAGAAGGCCTGTTACAGAGAGCAGAGTTTGGAGAAGGGGTGCAGAAGTATTTTTACAGAGAGTAGAGCTTAAGGTGCAGAAGGACCATTGCAGAGAGCAGAGGTTGGAGACTCAGGTGCAGAAGGATTGTAACAGAGAGCAGACATTTGAGACTTGGTCTCAGAGGGACTGCTGCAGAGAGTAGAGGCTGGACATGGGGTGTAGCAGGACTGTTGCGGAGAGCACAGGTTTGAAATTTGGGTGAAAAAGGACCATTGCGGAGAGTACAGGTTGAAGTCTGTGTTGCAGTAGGACTATTACAGAGGCAGAGGTTGGAGACTTTGGTGCAGAAAAACTTTTGTGGAGAACAGATGTTGGAGACTGGGTTGCAGAAGGACTGTTGCAGAGAGCAAAGTTTGTAGACTGAGATGCAGAAGTACTGTTACAGAGAGCAGAGGTTGAAGATTGGGGTGCAGATGGACTGATTCAGAAAGCAGATTTTGGAGACTCGGGTGCCGAAAAACTGTTGCAGAGAGAAGAGGTTCGAGAATGGGGTGCAAAAGGCCTGTTATACAGAGCAGAGGTTGGAGACTGGGTTGCAGAAGGACTGTTACAGACAGCAGAGTTTGGAGACAGGGTTTCAGAACGATCTTACAGAGAGCAGAGCTTAGAGACTGTTGTACAGCAGGACTGTTACAAAGAACAGAGTTTTGAGACTGGAGTGCAGAAGGATCATTGCAGAGAACACAGTTTTCAGACTGAGGTGCAGAAGGACTGTTGCAGAGAGCAGATATTGGAGACTGGGGTGCAGAAGGATCGTTGTAGCGAGCAAAGGTTTGAGATGAGCGACCAATAGGAATGTTACAGAGAACAGAGGTTGGAGAAGGGGTGCAGAAGGACTGTTACAGAGGGCAGAGTTTACAGACTGGGTTGCAGAAGGATCTTAGAGAGAGCAGATGTTGAAGACTGAGCTGCAGAAAGACTGTTACAGAGAGTAGAGGTTAGACACTGAGGTGCAGAAGCACCGTTGTAGAGAGCAGAGTTTTGAGACTTTGGTGCAGAAGGACTGATACAGAAAGCAGAGGTTGAAGACTGGGGAGCAGAAGAACCCTTACAGAGTGCAGATTTTTGAGACTGCACTACAGGAGGACTGTTACAGAGAGCAGAGGTTGGAGACTGGTGTGGAGAAGGACTGTTTCAGAGTGCAGACCTTGGATACTGGGATGCAGACGAACTGTTGCAGAGAGCAGAGGTTGGAGACCGGGGTGCAGAAGAACTGTCATAGAGAGCAGAGGATGGAGACTGAGGTGCAGAAGGAATGTTCCAGGGAGAAGAGGTTGGAAACTGTGGTGCAGACGGAATGATACAGAAAGGAGAAGTTGATGACTGGGGTGAAGAAAGACCGTTACCGAGAGCAGAGGTTGGAGACTGAGGTACAGAAGGACTGTGGGGATTTTGGAGACTGTGGTGCACAAGGATCGTTTAAGAGAGCAGAGTTTTCAGACTAAGGTTCAGAAGGACTGTTGCTGAGAGCAGATGTTGGAGACTTGGGTACAGAAGGACTTTTGCAGAGAGCAGAGGTTGGAGACTGGGGTGCAAAAGGATCGTTGAAGACAGCAGAGGTTGGAGACAGGGGTGAAGAAGGATTGTTACAGAGATGAGAGATTGGAGACTGGGGTGAAGAAGAACGATTACAGAGAGAAGATGTTGGAGACTGCGGGACAGAAGGACTGTTACAAAGAGCAGAGGTTGGACACTGTGGAGCAGAACGACTGTTTCAGAGAGAAGAGGTTGGAGACTGGGGAGCAAAAGGAATATTACAGAGAGCAGAGTTTGGAAACTGGGGTGCAGAAGCATCTTTCAGAAAGAAGAGGGTGGAGACTGAGTTGCCGAAAGACTGTTACATAAAGCAGAGTTTGAAGACTGGGGTGCAAAATAATCGTTGCAGAGAGCAGAGTTGTCAGACAGAGGTTCAGAAAGACTGTTGCAGGAAGCAGATGTTTGAGACTGGGGTGCAGAAGGACTTCTGCAGAGAGCAGAGGTTAAAAACTGGAGTGCAAAAGGATTGTTGTTGAGAGCAGAGTTTTTAGACTGGGGTGCAGAGGGATTGTTACAGAGAGCAGAGGTTGGAGACTGTGGTGCAGAAGGACCATTACAGAGATCAGAGTTTGGTACCTGAGGTGAAGAAGGATTGTTAAAGAGAACAGAAGTTGGAGACTGGGGTGCAGAAGGACGGTTGCCGAAAGCAGAGTTTGGAGACTGCGTTTTAGAAGGACTCTTGCAAAGAGCAGAGGTTGGAGACTGGGGTGCAGAAGGACTGTTTCATAGAGAAGAGTTTGGAGACAGGGTTGCAGAAGGATGTTACAGAGAGCAGAGTGTCGAGATTGAGGTGCAACAGGAGTATTACAGAGAGCAGAGTTTGGAGACTGGGGTGCAGAAGGATCATTGCAGAGAACAGCGTTTTCAGACTGAGGTGCAGAAGGACTGTTGCAGAGAGCAGAGGTTGGAGACAGGGGTGCAGAATGACTGTTGCAGAGAGCAGATATTTGATACTGAGGTGCACAGGAATCGTTGCAGAGAGCCGATGTTAGAGACTGGGGTGCAGAAGGACTGTTGAAGAGAGCAGACGTTGGAAACTGTTGTACAGAAAGAACATTGCAAACAGCAGAATTTTGAGACTGTGGTGCATAAGGACTGTTACAGAGAGTAGAATTTCGAGACTGAGGTGCAGAAGGATCGTTGCAGAGAGCAGAGGATGGAGACTGGGGTGCAGTAGAACTCCTATAGAGAACTGAGTTTTCAGACAAGGTTGCTCAAGGATCTTACACAGAGCAGAGTTGTAGACCGATGTGCAGCAAGACTGTTACAGAAAAAGCAGAGGTTGGAGACTGGGGTGCAGAAGGATCGTTGTAGAGAACAGAGTTTTAAGACTGAGGTGAAGAAGGACTTTTGCAGAGAGTACGTGTTTGAGACTGGGGTGCAGAAGGACTGTTGCAAAGAGCAGAGTTTTGGGACTGGGGTGCAGAAAATCGTTGTAGAGAGCAAAATTCCGAGACAGGAGTGAAGAAGGATTGTTATAGAGAACAGAGTGGCAGAATGATCATTGCAGAGAGCAGAGGTTTCAGACTGTGGTGCAGAATGATCGTTACAGAGAGCAGAGGTTGGAGACTGGGGTGCAGAAGGACAGATACTGAGAGCACAGATGGATATTAGGGTGCAGAAGAAATGTTGCAGAGAGCAGAAGTTGGAGACTAGGGTGCAGAAGGACTGTTTCTGAGAGCAGAGGTTCGAGACTGGGGTGCAGAAGAACTGATACAGAAAGCTGACATTGGAGACTGGGGTGCAGTAGGACTGTTACAGAGAGCAGAGGTTGGAGACTGGGTTGCAGAATGATTGTTGCAGAGAGCAGACTTTTCAGACTTAGGTGCAGAAGGACTGTTGCAGAGAGCAGATGTTCGAGAGTGGGGTGCAGAAAGACTCTTTCAGAGAGCAGAACATGGAGACTGGGGTGCAGAAGTTTTTTTGCAGGGGGCAGAGTTTGGAGACTGGGGTGCATAAGGCCTGTTACTGATATCACAGTTTGGAGACTGGTGTACAGAAAGATAATATAGAGAGCAGAGTTTGGAGACTGAGGTGTAGAAGGACTGTTACAGAGAGCAGATGTTGGAGATTGGGGTGCAGAACTGTTGCAGAGAGCAGATGTTTGAGACTGGGGTGAATAAAGAGTGTTTCAGAGAGCAAATCTTGGAGACTGGGGTGGACAAGGATTGTTGCAGGGAGCAGAGGTTGTAGACTGGGGTGCAGAAGGACTGTTATAGAGAGCAGAGGTATTAGACTGGGGTGCAGAAGGCCTGGTAAAGAGAGCAGAGCTTTGACACTGTGGTGAAGAATGATTGCTGATAGCTGGTGAGCCTCCTTCTGGACACCTTCTTTTCCGCACAGTCCATCAGGCCCTCTCTTCTCACCCTGCTTTCTTTTGGCTTTATGAGCACCTGTGACTTCCGCAGTCACTCTAAGCCATGACTCCCAGGCATATCTCCTGGGAACCTGTCCTGCTGCCTCCTGGAATCTTCTTGGGGAGACCTTGCAGGTACCCAGACTCCAGGCCCAACCTCCTTCCCTCCTTTCCTCTCCTGACACACGCTCCTAATTTTTTTTTATGTTTTAATGAGTGATCCCACTGCCACTCAGCTGCCCCACATACCAGGTGCCCTCTGTGCCCTCCTCAACAGGACTTTAAAGTGCTTTACCCAGGGCTCCTCTTCAGAGCTTTTCCCCAAGCTCCAAATGTCACATCTTCAGTTTCCAGATATTTCCTTTTAATCTTGTTTTGGCACCCGATTTTTCTCAGAGACTACATGAAGGTATTCTAACCAAAGCACATGGACTGTAGAGACTATTATGGCTTAGAAATAAGGTATACCCCCACCAAAAGCTCATGGTCAGCCACAGTAGCAGTGTTCAGATGTGAAATGATTAGACTGTGAGACTTGTGACCTAATCTGTGGATCCATCCATTTTGTGGGTTAATTATCTGAAAGGCTCACTGTACTGAGAGGAGTGTGGGCAGGTGGAGTGTGGCCGGGGACATGCCCTGGGGAATCACATCTTGTCCCCTGTGAACTGTCTCCTCCCGTCCCCTACCCCATCCCAACCTTCTGGCTGCCATGAGCTAGGGACACTTCCCCCTTTGTTCCCTTCCACCTAGGCGTCCCACCTCATCTCAGGCCAGCAGCAATTGGTCAGCTGGCCCCAGACCAAACCTCCAAGCCAGGAGGCCAGAGTGCATCTCTCCCTTCGGGTTGTTCTGGTCAGGCCTGTGGTAACTGTGGCAACCGTGGACTGACCCAGGGAGTAGGTGTTATGAGTGGATTGGACCCACAACCGTTTCCTAAATTTACAGATTCTGTCATTTTCAGAGCTCAAGCTATTTCTTTCTGGATGGCCTGATTCCAGCCTGCCCTCACCTAGAATGTGGTCTACTAGTGATTATTGACATTCTCCAGCAGTCCTGGTCCTGCCCATTTGCACACCACAGCTAGCTCCTAGGCAGCCAGACTCATGGACCTCCTGCTGCCCAATGAGGAGAGAAGAGAGATATTCTGAGGACCCTGTTAGAAGTCCACTCTTATTTTTTTAAAGACCACTCTCAGAGGGCATGTTTCAGGCAGTCCTTCACATGCGTCTTTGAGAAATCAGACTCACAATGATTTTTGTGATTCTCTCCCAGGCTCCAATAACCACCGCTCTACTCCCTACTTCTCTGAGATCAACTTTATAGCTTCCACAAAGAAGTTAAAAACTGCTATTTCTCTTTATGTGTATGGCTTATTTCACTTAATATAATGTCTCCCATGAGCTAGTTTTAAATAGAAACTGCAAAACAAATTCTTTTATGTCAGATTTAAATTTTATTCTGAAGAAATAATTCTAAATGGTCACATATGTTTATGTAGGAGAATGTTCATTAAAATATTTATAGGACTGGAGATGATCTGAATGTTTAGTCAAAGTGGAGAGATTAAGTTTATTTAAGAGAGAAGTAAGTTTATTGATCATCTCAATAGATGCAGAGAAAGCATTTAACAAAATATAGCACCCCTATCTGTCAAAACAGTAGAAACACTAGGAACAGAATGAACTTTTTAAAAGCATTGTAAAAGCTAACTATGCTAAACCCAAGGCAGCATCATTCTAAGTGGAGAAAGGTTGAAAGCATTCACTCTAAAAACTGGAAGAAGACAGGGTGCCCCCTCTTTCACCACTTCTATTCAACTTCATCCTTGAAATTGCCAGAGCCATTGGAAAAAAGAAAGAAATTAAAGGTATACAAATAGGTCAAGAAGAATTCAAATCTCACTCTTTGCTGATAGGATCATGTCATCTTCTTAAATTTTTGATTAGATCATAATAGTTATACATAGAAGTTGGGTTGATTTGGAAAAGATCCTAAGTGCATGGAATCTGATTTACTCCATTCAGTCCCCACCCCACATCTCCCTCCCCTTCCCGCCCCCATTTATCTTTCTCTACTGATCTTTCTTTGGGTCATTTATCTGTTAATTTCTGTCTGGTGCTTTCTACCTATATATACAGGTGCAGTCCCCTTTTGTAGACTTCCATGTGCACATAACATGATCTGCATAAAGACCTTTCACATTTCCTCCCTTCTCAAACCTCTCCACCCTCTCATTCTCCTTCTACTCCACTGATCTTCCCTGTATACTTAAGATAGCCAGTCCAACCCCACTTTATCAACTTCTTTGGTCTATTTTGCTCTGGCCCTGATAATTTCAGCACTGCACAGGAAGAGTTAAATTCTTCCTTTCTGAACACAGAGATCAAGATTGATATAAAATGAGAAAAACTCTACATTGGAAAACACTGAAGGCAACACTGACTGCTTCTGCAGATGATGACTCTGCTTTGTAAATTTTTTTCTTAACATTTGCAATGAAAATGAACTTCTCCAAAAATCCTATGTTTACATAAAAGGACAACAGGAGACAGAGATTACTGAGACAGTGAGAAATGACTTCACACCATGATGAGGTCGAATGGCTTTCTGTTGGCTTCTAGCAATTCTCTGGTTACTGCCACCCACCATCAACCCTGTAAATGTGTGAGGCTCCATAAGTCTGATTCCCTGAGACCAGTCTCACAGGTTATCAGTCTCCAGGCTGCTTTTCATTCGATATTATTTGCCATGTTGCTGCAGATTAACAAGCCTGTTTGGGGTGCTCTCAGTCCATTCTCATCATGGTCTCTTTTTCTCTGTTTTGTAGCTATGACAACATTGGAAATGAGCAATCAATCATTTGTCACTGAATTCATCTTTTTGGGATTTTCCAACCACTCCAACCTACAGGGCTTGTTCTTCCTGCTCTTTCTGGTCATTTACCAGACCACTCTCCTGGGGAACATGCTCATAATAGTGGCCACCAGGGTCATTCCTGCTCTCCACACTCCAATGTACTTTTTCCTCAGCAATTTGAGCTTTTTGGACGTCTGCTACACATCCACCACCCTACCAGTACTGCTGGTGATCTTCTTCTGGGAGAAGAAGGCAATTTCTAATGAGGGCTGCCTTTCCCAGATCTTCTTCTCTGTGACAAGTGCTGGCACAGAAGGCATCTTACTGGCTGTGTGGCCAGTATGACTGCAGTGTGGCCACCTGCCGTCCTCCTCAGTACCCAGTCATCATGAGTGTGAAGGTCTGTGTTGGCCTGGTGACTGGGTCCTGGCTGTGTGGGCTGGTGAATTTGGTTACACGCACGGTGCTGGCCATCACACTCACTCTGTGTGAGCCCAACCAGATCAGCCACTTTCTCTGTGATACCCCATTGCTTCTGAAGCTCTCCTGCTCAGACACCTCTGTCAAAGAGTCATCGCTCCATGTTGTCAGTGCCACCATGGGCCTGAGCCCATGCCTCTTAACTGCAGGCTCCTACGCACTCACCATGGCGGCCATCCTGGGTATTCCCTCTGCCTAGGGCAGGAGGAAGGCCTTCTCGACCTGTGTGTCCCCCCTCATTGTTGTTTTGGTCTTCTATAGAACAGCCATCTTTCACTATGACAGGCCCAGAGAAAGCTGGACACGGACAACCTGGTCTCTGTGCTCTTCTGTGTGGTAACCCCCATGTTGAAGCTCATCATTCACAGCCTGAGAAGCAACGAGGTCCAGAGTGCCCTGAGGAAGCTTGCTGAAAGACAGACTGTATAGTGAGATTAGAACTAGTTGATGGTTTCATTCTAGGAAATGTCTTAGTTGTAGAAATATGTGAAGTCTTCATCAGCAATTGAAAGAGCGCTCTCTCCATACACAGTGTCTTATGACCACTATGGTGCCCCTTAAACCAGGGAAAGCACCACTGTGCTAAGTATGTGACACATTGTGACCTCAACTGGGTTCTCTAATCCATAGGTATTTCAGAATATTTTTATTAATTTTCTATCCAAGAAAATCTTATACCCAAAGCAGTCAATCTCCTTTCCCCCAATATTGCAGCTCTAGCCAACACTAGTGAATGTGAAGTGCTATGTGCAATGGACTTTGACTTGCATTTTCCTAATAGATCTTGATTCTAAGTTTTAAATAAACACCATTTCTGTGTTTCTCCTTTACATGTGGAAAGACCCATGTATATACTCGAGTTTCTGTGGATATTTTTAATGAAGTAATACCATATACGCCTTTTGGATCTGACTTCTTTCACTTAGGATGTTTGCAATTTTCAGTTATATTGTAGCTTGTATTAGTATTTTAGTTTATTCCTTCTTATTGTGACTGATTTCCATCTTATGAAAATGCCACATTTTTTTGTTCATTTCTCACTGCATATTAATTTTTACTTTGTGTCTGTGGGTGTCGTACTGCAGATTGAACCCGGAGCCTCCTGCACACTAAACAATGTTCTACCACTAAGGCAAAGCCCAACACTTTTAAAAATTTTGTTTTTAGACAGGGTCTTGAAAATTTGCCCAGGTTGTCCCTGAATTTGTGATTCTCCTGCCTCAGCTTCTTGAGTAGCTAGATTACAGACCTGCCTGGTCATTTTCACTTTTAGACTAATATGAATAAGATTCATATATATAATAAGAACATTATATAGAATATGAACATTATATGAACATTCATGTACAAATCATTGGTGGACAACTTTTTTATTTATCTTGAATTTGTAAGTAGGAGTGGAAGAGGTGGATCCTTAACTCCATATTTAATTTTCTGAAGAAGTTACAGATCATTTTCAGACCAATGGAACTAGCTTACCTTATTATTAAGAGTGGTGATTAAAGCTTCTGATTTCCTCACTCCCTTACCAACACATCATTATCATTTCTTTTATTGTGACGACCCTGGAATATGTGAAGTGCTTCATCAAATGTGCTTTAGCTTTGCCTTTCCCTGATGGCTAATCACTCTAAGATCTTTTAGGAGTACTGTTAATGTGTCTCTCCTAAGCATGAGGAAAACCCCATTGTATTATGGGAAATTTTAAGTTTTAGAGACTTACCTCTTTATCTAATACTTTTATTTTTATTTTTGTGTAGTAAAATACTACAAGACTTTCAAGCTTGTTGTCTTTTCTCCATCTGTGCCTGAAAGAGCTGTTTGACGACTCTTTTTTTTCCCTACTTTTAAACTCCATAGCAAACAATTTATTCACCAGGTCATGGCCATCAGCAGGATCATAAAATTAAGGGGCACAAAGTCATACAGGGTTTGGTAAGGGATCAGCCCTTAGCAGGAGTGTATCAGCAGAAGATAGTGGGGATGATTTTAATATTGTGGCTTGTGATATCTGTCCATCTTGCAAAGTATGTAACATGAAGGAAAAACTTCATATGCCATGCAAAATCCATCCCAATAAGTGTACACCCACCCTGACTCCTTCTCTCCCTAGCAGGAAGGGAAGGCAGTCTTGAGGTTTCAGACACCCACAACTTCTTTGCAGAAATCTCACTCTGAACTTCGCTCACCCACATGCCAGAAGAGAGAGGACGCTGACCTTCTTGCTGCATGCTGGGAGCAGGTGATTGCTAAGATATTAATGAATCCAACAGCGAATTAACTGCTCTCCATTGTTGCAGTTGAACTCAAGCCGTTGCCCTTGAGTTGTGTTTGAACACTGAGGAGTCCCAGAGCAGCTGCAGAGAAAAGGCATGATGCATATTCCCAACAGGTCAGGCCCAGACCTCTATAAATGTCCATCACAGGAAAGTGAATTGTGAGAGATCAGAGGATTTTGACTCCTTCGAGGCCACAAACGGACCTTATG
>NW_027525317.1:0-21140 GCF_052094955.1 Ictidomys tridecemlineatus | reverse complement strand
CAGACGGACTTTTACAGAGAGCAGAGTTTGGAGATTCTGCTTCAGAAGAACTGTTAAAGAGAGCAGAGTTTTGAGACTGGGATTCAGAAGGATTGTTATAGAGTTCAGAGGTTTGAATCTGGTGCAGCAGGAGTGTAACAGAGAGTAGAGTTTGAAGACTGGAGTTCAGAAAAACTGAGGTGCAGAAAGATCATTACAGAGAGTAGAGGTTGGATACTGAGGTGCAGAAGGACTGTTACTGAGAGCAGAGTTTGAAGACTGGGGAGCAGAAGTATCGTTGCCGAGAGCAGAGGTTGGAGACTGAGGTGCAGAAGGATCTTACAGAGAGCAGAGGTTAGAGACTGGGGTACAGAAGGACAGTTACAGAGAGCATAGGTTGGATACTGGGGTGCAGAAAAAATGTTGCACAGAGCATAGATTTGAGACTGGGGTGCAGAAGGACTGTTTCAGAGAGCAGAGGTTGGAGACTGAGGTGCAGAAGGACTGTTAGAGAAAGTACAGTTTGGAGACTGGGTTGCAGAACGACTGATACACAAAGCAGAGTTTGGAGACTGGGTTTCAGAAGGACCGTTACAAAGAGCAGAGTTTGGAGACTGAGGTATAGAAGGACTGTTCCAGAGAGCAGAGGTTGGAGACTAAGGTGCAGAAGGACTGTTGCAGAGAACAGAGGTTGGAGACTTGGGTGCAGAAGAACCGTTGCAGAGAGCAGAATTTTGAGACTGAGGTGCAGAAAGTTTGTTACAGAGAGCAGAGGTTGGATACTGGGGTGCAGAAGGACTGTTACAGAGAGCAGAGTTTGGAGACTGGGGTGCACAAGTATCTTAAAGAGAGCAGAGTTTGGAGACTGAGTTGCAGAAAGACTGTTGCAGAGAGCAGAGGTTGGAGACTGAGGTGAAGAATGATCATTTCAGAGAGAAGAGGTTGGAGACTGGGGTTAAGAAGGCCTGTTACAGAGAGTAGAGGTTGGAGACTGGGGTGCTGAAGGCCTCTTACAGAGAGCAGAGGTTGGAGACTGGGGTGCATAAAGACTGTTACAAATAGCACATTTTGTAGACTGGTGTGCAGAAGGATATTATAGAGAGCAGAGTTCAAAGACTGAGGTGCAGAAGCACTGTTTCAAAGAGCACAGTTTGGAGACTTGTTTGCAGAATGATTGTTGCAGAGAGCAGAGATTTCAGACTTAGGTGCAGAAGGACTGTTGCAGAGAGCAGATGTTCGAGAGTGGGGTGCAGAAGGACTCTTTCAAAGATCAGAACTTGGAGACTGGGGTGCAGAAGGATTCTTGAAGGGAGTAGAGGTTGAAGACTGGGGTGAAGAAGGCCAGGTACAGATATCAAAGTTTGGAGACTCTGGGGTGCATAAGGAACTTACGGAGAACAGAGGTTGGAGACTAGGGTACAGCAGGACCGTTGAAAAAAGCAGAAGTTGGAGACTGGGTTGGAGAAGGAATGTTACAGAGAGCTGAGTTTGGAAACTGGGGTACATAAGGACCTTACAAAGAACAGAGGTTGGAGACTGGGGTGCAGAATGAGTGTTAAGGAGAGGAGACGTTGGAGACTGCGGTGCAGAAGGACTGTTGCAGAGAGCAGAGGTTAGAGACTGGGGTTCAGAAAGATGGTTGCAGACAGCAGAGGTTGGAGACTGAGGTACGGAAAAACAGTTACAGAGAGCAGAGGTTGGAGACTGGGGTGCAGAAAAATCGTTTAAGAGAGCAGAAGTTGGAAACTGAGTTGCAGAAGAATTGTTGCAGTGAGCAAAGGTGAATACTGGGGTGCAGAATTACTGATATAGAAAGCAGAGGTTGGAGACTGGGTTGCAGCAGAACCGTTGAAGAAAGCAGAGGTTGGAGAATGGGTTGAAGAAGGACTGTTACAGAGAGCAGAGTTTGGAGACTGGGGTGCAGAAGGAATGTTGCAGAAAGCAGAGGTTGGATACTGGGGTGCAAAAGGACTGTTGCAGAGAGCAGAGTTTGGAGACTGAGATCCACACAGAGCAGACTTTGGAGACTGGGGTGAAGAATTATGATAGAGAAAGCAGAGGTGGCAGACTGGGGTGCAGAAAGACCATCACAGAGAGCAGAGTTTGCAGACTGGCGTGCAGAAGGATTGTTTCAGAGAACAGAGTTTACAAACTGGGTGCAGGACGACTGTTGCAGAGAGCAGTGGTGGAGACTGGGGTGCAGAGAGATCGTGCAGAGAGTAGAGGTTTCAGACTGAGGCACAGAAGGACTGTATCAGAGAGTAGTGGTTGTAGACTGAGGTGCAGAAAGACTGCTAGAAAGAGCATAGTTTGGTGACTGAGGTGCAGAAGGACTGGTACTTAAAGCAGGGGTTTGAAATTTGGGTGCAGAAGGACCGTTACAAAGAGCAGAGGTTGGAGACTGCAGTATAGAAAGACTTTAACAGAGAGCAGAGGTTTGAGAATGTGGTGCAGACAGAGGTTGAAGACTGGTGTACAAGGACTGTTGCAGAGAGTAGAGGTTAGAGTCTTGGGTGAAGAAGAAGTGTTGCATAGAGCAGAATTTGGAGAATGGGGTGCAGAAGATTCTTACAGAGAGCAGAAGTTAGAGACTGCGGTACAGAAGGAGTGTTACAGAAAGCAGAGGTTGGAGACTGGGGTGGAGAAGGACTGTTTCAGAGAGTAGATTTTGGAGACTGCGGTGCAGAAGAACTGTTGCAGAGAGCAGAAGTTGGAGACTGGGGTGCAGAAGGATTGTTGCAGTGAGCAGAATTTGGAGACTGAGGTGCTGCAGGACTCTTGCAGACAACAGAGGTTGGAGAATGGGTACAGAAGGACCGTTAGAGAGAGCAGATGTTGGAGACTGAGGTGCAGAAGTATTTTTATGGAGAGCAGAGGTTGGAGACTTGGGTGAAGAAGGACTGCTAAAGAGATCAGAGTTTGGAGACTGGGGTGCAGAAGGATCTTTCAGAGAGCAGAGTTTGGAGACTGGGGTGCAGACGAACTGTTGCACAGACCAGAGGTTGGATACTGGGGTGAAGAAGGAACGTTCCAGAGAGCAGAGTTTGGAGACGGGGTTGCAGAAGGATCTTAAATAGAGCAGAAATTGAAGAAGGAGGTGCAGATGAATTGATACCGATAGCAGAGTTTGGAGACTGGGGTGAACAAGGATCCTTGCAGAGAGCAGAGTTTTCAGACTGAGGTGCAGAAGGACTGTTGCAGAGAGCAGATGTTGAAGACTGGGTCGAAGAAGGACTTTTGCAGAGAGCAGAGTTTGGAGACTGGGATGAAGGAGGACTGTTAAAGAGAGCAGTGGTTGGAGACTTGGGTGCAGTAGGACCATTGCAAATGTCAGAGTTTGGGAACTGAGGTGCAGAAGGACTGTTACAGAGAACAGAGTTTGGAGAATGTGGTTCAAAAGGTCTGTTACAGAGAGCAGAATTTGGTGAAGGGATGCAGAACGACTGTTACAGTGGGCAGAGTTTGGAGACTGGGTTGCAGAAGGATCTTAAAGAGAGCAGAGGTTGGAGACTGAGGTGCAGAAGGACCGTTACAGAGAGTAGAGGTTGGATACTGAGGTGCAGAAGGACCATAGCAGAGAGCAGAATTTGAGTTAGAGGTGCAGAAGGACTTTTACAGAGAGTAGAGATTGGAGACTGGGGTGAAGAAGGACTGTAGCAGATAACAGTTTTTGGAGACTGGGGTGAAGAAGGACTGTTGCAGGGAACAGGTTTTAGTTACTTGGGTGCAGTAGAACTGTTGCAGAGAGCAGAATTTGGAGATTGAGGTGCAGAAGGACTGTTACAGAGAGCAGAGGTTGGAGACTGGGGTGCAGAAGGACTGATACAGAAAGCAGAGGTTAAAGACTGAGGTGCAGAAGGACCTTTACAGAGAGCAGAGTTTAGAGACTGCAATATAGGAGGACTGTTACAGAGAGCAGAGGTTTGAGAATGGTTTATAGAAGAACTGTTTCAGAGTGGACATGTTGGAGACTGGGATTCTGAAGAACTGTTGCAGAGAGCAGAGATTAAAACCTGGGGTGCAGAAGAACTATCACAGAGAGTGAGTTTGGAGACTGAGGTGAAGACAGAATGTTACAGAGAGCAAAGTTTGGAGACTGGGGTGCAGAATTACTGATACAGAAAGCAGAGGTTAAAGACTGGGGTGCAGAAAGACCATAACAGTGAACAGAGTTTGGAGACTGTTGTTCAGGAGGACTGTTGCAGAGAACAGAGGTTAGAGAATGGTGTGAAGAAGGACTGTTACAGAGAGCAGAGGTTAGAGAATGCGGTGCAAAAGTAAAGTTGCTGAGTTCAGAGGTTGGAGACAGAGGTGAAGAAGGACTGTTACAGAGAGCAGAGGTTGGAAACCGTGGTGCAGAAGGACTGATACAGATAGAAGATGTTTGAGACTGTCTTGCAGAAGGACTGTTACAGAGAGCAGAGTTAGGAGACTGGGGAGTAGATGGACTGTTGCAGAGAACAGAGGTTGGAGACTGGGTTGCAGCAGGACCGTTGAAGAAAGAAGAGGTTGGAGACTGGGTTGGAGAAGGAATGTTACAGAGAGCAGAGTTTGGAAACTGAGGTGCAGAAAGACCTTACAGCGAACAGAGGTTAGAGACTGGGGTGCAGAAAGAGTGTTAAAGAGAGGAGACATAGGAGACTGAGGTGCAGAAGGTCTGTAGCAGAGAGCAGATGTTGGAGACTGGGGTGCAAAAGGATCGTTGCAGAGAGCAGACGTTGGAGACTGAGGTGCAAAAAGACTGTTACAAAGAATAGAGGTTGGAGATTGTGTTGCAAAAGGCCTGTTACAGAGAGAAGAGGTTCTAGACTGGGGTGCAAAAGAACTGTTAGAGAGAGAAGAGTTGTTAGCCAAGGTGTCAGAAGGATCTTACAGAGAGCAGAGATTGTATACCGAGGTGCAGCAGGACTGTTACAGAGAGCAGAGGTTGAAGACTGGGATGCAGAAGCCCTTTTATGAAGAGCAGAGTTTGGAGAAGGGCTCCAGAATGACTTTTACATATGGCAGAGTTGGAAACTGGTTTTCAGAAGGATCTTACAGAGAGCAGATGATAAAGACCGAGGTGCAGAAGAATCTTTGCCGACAACAGAATTTTAAGACTGAGGTGCCGAAGGACTGTTGCAGAGAGCACATGTTGGAGACTGGGGTTCAGAAGGAATGCTACAGAGAGCTGAGGTTGTAGACTGGGGTGCAGAAGGATCGTTGTAGAGAGCAGAGGTTTGGTACTGGGGTGCAGAAGGATTGTTATAGAGAACAGACTTTGGAGAATGGGGTGAGGAAGGGCTATTACAGAGAGCAGAGTTTGGAGACTGGGTTGCAGAAGGATCTTACAGAGAGCATATGTTAAATACTGACATGCAGAAGGACTGTTGCAGAGAGCAGAGGTTGGAGACTGGGTTGCAGAAGGACTGTTACACAGAGAAGAGGTTGAAGGATAGGTTGTAGAAGGACTGTTGCAGAGAGCAGATGTTGGAGACTTGGGTGCAGAAAGACTGTTGCAGAGAGCAGAATTTGGAGACTGAGGTGCAGAAGGACTGTTAGAGAGAGCAGAGTTTGGAGACTGGGGTGCAGAAGGACCGTTACAGAGAGCAGAGTTTGGAGACTAGGGTACAGAAGGACTGTTGCAGAGAGCAGATGTTGTAGACTGTGGTTAAGAAGAACTGTAGAAGAGAGCAGAGGTTTGAGAATGGGGTGCAGAAGTAAGGTTGCAGAGAGCAGAGTTTGGAGAAAGAATTGCAGAAGGACTATTACAGAGAGCAGAGGTTGGAAACAGTGGTGCAGAAGGACGGATACAGAAAGCAGAGGTTTGAGATTGTGGTGCAGAAGGACCGTTACGGAGAGCAGAGGTGGAAGACTGCAGTACAGAAGGACTGTTACAGAGAGCAGAGGTTGGAGAATGGGGAGCAGAAGAACTGTTGCAGAGAACAGAGTTTGGAGACTGGGGTGCAGCAGGACCGGTGCAGAATCCAGAGGTTGGAGACTGTGGTGGAAAATGAATGTTACAAAGAGGAGAGTTTGAAAACTGGGATGCAGAAGGATCTTACAGAAAGCAGAGATTGTAGACCGAGGTGCAGCAATACTGTTACAGAGAGCAGACGTTGGAGACTGGGGTGCAGAAGGATCGTTGCAGACAGAAGAGTTTCCAGACTGAGGCGCAGAAGGACTGTTGCTGAGAGAAGATGTTGGAGACTTGGGTGCAGAAGGACTGTTGCAGAGAGCAGATTCTGGAGACTGGGATGCAGAAGGATCACTGCAGAGAGCAGAGGTTGGACACTGGGGTGCAGAAGGACTGTTACACAGCGCAGAGGTTGGAGACTGGGGTAAAGAAGAACTTTTTCAGAGAGCAGATGTTGAGGACTTTGGTGCAGAAGGACTGTTGCAGAGAGCAGGTGTTGGAGACTGGGATGCAGAAAAATCATTGCAGAGAGCAGAGTTTGGACACTGGTGTGCAGAAGGTCAGTTGCAGAGAGCAGATGTTGGTAACTAGGGAGCAGAAGGACTGTTGTAGAGAGCAGAGTTTGGACACTGGCGTGCAGAAGGACCGTTGCAGAGAGCAGAGGTTGGAGACTGGGTAGAGAAAAAATGCTATAGAGAGCAGAGTTTGGAAAATTGGGTGCAGAAGGATATTATAGAGAGCAGAGTTTGGAGACTGGGGTTCAGAAGGACTGTTACAGAGAGCTGAGGTTGTAGACTGGGGTGCAGAAGGATCATTGTAGAGAGCACAGGTTTGGTACTAGGGTGCAGAAGGATTGTTATAGAGAACAGACTTTGGAGAATGGGGTGCAGAAGGGCTGTTACAGAGAGCAGAGTTTGGAGACTGGTTTGCAGAACGATCTTACAGAGAGCACATGTTAAAGACTGACGTGCAGTAGGACTGTTGCAGATAGCAGAGGTTGGAGACTGGGGTGCAGAAGGACTGTTACACAGAGCAGAGGTTGAAGACTGGGTTGTAGAAGGACTGTTGCAGAGAGCAAAGGTTGGAGACTTGGGTGAAGAAAGACTGTTGCAGAGAGCAGAATTTGGAGACTGAGGTGAAGAAGGACTGTTACAGAGAGCAGAGTTTGGAGACTAGGGTACAGAAGGACTGTTGCAGAGAGCAGATGTTGTAGACTGTGGTTAAGAAGAACTGTAGAAGAGAGCAGAGGTTTGAGAATGGGGTGCAGAAGTAAGGTTGCAGAGAGCAGAGTTTAGAGAAAGAAGTGCAAAAGGACTATTACAGAGAGCAGAGGTTGGAAACAGTGGTGCAGAAGGACGGATATAAAAGCAGAGGTTTGAGATTGTGGTACAGAAAGACCGTTACGGAGAGCAGAGGTAGATGACTGCAGTACAGAAGGACTGTTACAGAGAGCAGAGGTTGGAGAATGAGGAGCAAAAGAACTGTTGCAGAGAACAGAGTTTGGAGACTGGGGTGCAGCAGGACTGGTGCAGAATCCAGAGGTTGGAGACTGTGGTGGAAAAGGAATGTTACAGAGAGCAGAGTTTGAAAACTGGGATGCAGAAAGATCTTACAGAAAGCAGAGATTGTGGACCGAGGTGCAGCAAGACTGTTACACAGAGCAGATGTTGAAGACTGGGGTGCAGAAGGATCGTTGCAGAAGTCAAAGTTTCCAGACTGAGGCGCAGAAGGATGTTTCTGAGAGCAGATATTGGAGACTTGGGTGCAGAAGGACTGTTGCAGAGAGCAGATTCTAGAGACTGGGATGCAGAAGGATCATTGCAGAGAGCAGAGGTTGGAAACTGGGGTGCAGAAGGACTGTTACACAGAGCAGAGGTTGGAGACTGGGGTGAAGAATGACTTTTTCAGAGAGCAGATGTTGGGGACTTGGGTGCAGAAAGACTGTTGCAGAGAGCAGATGTTGGAGACTGGGATGCAGAAGGATCATTGCAGAGAGCAGAGGTTGGACACTGGGGTGCAGAAGGACTGTTACACAGAGTAGAGGTTGGAGACTGGGGTGAAGAAAAAGTGTTGCAGGGAGCAGGTGTTTGAGACTTGGGTGCAGAAGGACTGTTGAAGAGAGCAGAATTTGGAGACTGAGGTCCAGAAAGACTGTTGCTCATAGCAGAGTTTTGAGACTAGGGTGCAGAAGGACTGTTACACAGAGCAGAGGTTGAAGACTGTGGTGTACAAGGACTGTTGCAGAGAGTAGAGGTTGGAGACTTGGGTGAAGAAGGACTGTTGCAGAGAGCAGAATTTGGAGACTGGGGTGCAGAAGATTCTTACAAAGAGCAGAAGTTAGAGACTGCGTTACAGAAGGAGTGTTACAGAAAGCAGAGGTTGGAGACTGGGGTGGAGAAGGACTGTTTTAGAGAGTAGATATTGGAGACTGGGGTGCAGAAGAACTGTTGCAGAGAGCAGAAGTTGGAGACTGGGGTGCAGAAGGATTGTTGCAGTGAGCAGAATTTGGAGACTGAGGTGCTGCAGGACTCTTGCAGACAACAGAGGTTGGAGAATGGGTGCAGAAGGACCGTTAGAGAGAGCAGATGTTGGAGACTGAGGTGCAGAAGGATTTTTACAGAGAGCAGAGGTTGGAGACTTGGGTGAAGAAGGACTGCTAAAGAGATCAGAGTATGGAGACTGGGGTGCAGAAAGATCTTTCAGAGAGCAGAGTTTGGAGACTGGGGTGCAGATGAACTGTTGCACAGACCAGAGGTTGGATACTGGGGTGAAGAAGGAATGTTCCAGAGAGCAGAGTTTGGAGACGGGGTTGCAGAAGGATCTTAAATAGAGCAGAAATTGAAGACGGAGGTGCAGATTAATTGATACCAAGAGCAGAGTTTGGAGACTCGGGTGAATAAGGATCCTTGCAGAGAGCAGAGTTTTCAGACTGAGGTGCAAAAGGACTGTTTCATAGAGCATATGTAGAAGACTGGGTCGAAGAAGGACTTTTTCAGAGAGCAGAGTTTGGAGACTGGGGTGAAGGAGGAATGTTAAAGAGAGCAGTGGTTGGAGACTTGGGTGCAGTAGGACCGTTGCAAATGTCAGAGTTTGGGAACTGAGGTGTAGAAGGATTGTTACAGAGAACAGAAGTTGGCTCCTGGGGTGCAGAAGGACTGTTCCAGAGAACAGAGTTTGGAGAATGCGGTTCAGAAGGCCAGTTACATAGAGCAGAGTTTGGTGAAAGGATGCAGAACGACTGTTACAGAGGGCAGAGTTTGGAGACAGGGTTGAAAAGGATCTTAAAGAGAGCAGAGGTTGGAGACTGAGGTGCAGAAGGACCGTTACAGAGAGTAGAGGTTAAATACTGAGGTGCAGAAGGACCATTGCAGAGAGCAGAGGTGGAGTCAGAGGTGCAGAAGGAGTTTTACAGAGAGTAGAGATTGGAGACTGGGGTGAAGAAGGACTGTAGCATATAGCAGTTTTTGGAGCCTGGGGTGAAGAAAGACTGTTGCAGGGAGCAGGTTTTAGAGACTTGGGTGCAGTAGGACTGTTGCAGAGAGCAGAATTTGGAGATTTAGGTGCAGAAAAACTGTTACAGAGAGCAGAGGTTGGAGACTGGGGTGCAGAAGGACTGATACAAAAAGCAGAGGTTAAAGACTGAAGTGCAGAAGGACCGTTACAGAGAGCAGAGTTTAGAGACTGCAGTATAAGAGGACTGTAACAGAGAGCAGAGGTTTGAGAATGGTTTATAGAAGAACTGTTTCAGAGTGCAGATGTTGGAGACTGGGATTCAGAAGAACTGTTTCAGAGAGCAGAGTTAAAAACCTGGGGTGCAGAAGAACTGTCGCAGAGAGTGAGTTTGGAGACTGAGGTGCAGACAGAATGTTACAGAGAGCAAAGTTTGGAGACTGGGGTGCAGAATACTGATACAGAAAGCAGAGGATAAAGACTGGGGTGCAGAAGGACCATAACAGTGAACAGAGTTTGGAGACTGTTGTTCAGGAGGACTGTTACAGAGAACAGAGTTTAGAGAATGATGTGCAGAAGAACTGTTACACAGAGCAGAGGTTAGAGAATTCGGTGCAAAAGTAGGGTTGCTGAGTTCAGAGGTTGGAGACAGAGGTGAAGAATGACTGTTACAGAGAGCAGAGGTTGGAAACCGTGGTGCAGAAGGACTGATACAGATAGAAAATATTTGAGACTGTCTTGCAGAAGGACTGTTACAGAGAGCAGAGTTTGGAGACTGGGGAGTAGACGGACTGTTGCAGAGAACAGAGGTTGGAGACTGGGTTGCAGCAGGACCGTTGAAGAAAGAAGAGGTTGGAGACTGGGTTGGAGAAGAAATGTTACAGAGAGCAGAGTTTGGAAACTGAGGTGCAGAAAGACCTTACAGCGAACAGAGGTTAGAGACTGGGGTGCAGAAACAGTGTTAAAGAGAAGAGACGTAGGAGACTGAGGTGCAGAAGGTCTGTTGCAGAGAGCAGATGTTGGAGACTGGGGTGCAAAAGGATCGTTGCAGAGAGCAGACGTTGGAGACTGAGGTGCAAAAAGACTGTTACAAAGAATAGAGGTTGGAGATTGTGTTGCAAAAGGCCTGTTACAAAGAGAAGAGGTTCTAGACTGGGGTGCAAAAGAACTGTTAGAGAGAGAAGAGTTGTTAGCCAAGGTGTCAGAAGGATCTTACAGAGAGCAGAGATTGTAGACCGAGGTGCAGCAGGACTGTTACAGAGAGCAGAGGTTGAAGACTGGGGTGCAGAAGCCCTTTTACAAAAAGCAGAGTTTGGAGAAGGGCTCCAGAATGACTTTTATATATGGCAGAGTTGGAAACTGGATTTCAGAAGTATCTTACAGAGAGCAGATGTTGGAGACCGAGGTGCAGAAGGACTGTTACAGAGAGTAGAGGTTGGAGACTGAGGTGCAGAAGGATCTTTGCAGAGAACAGAACTTTAAGTCTGAGGTGCCAAAAGACTGTTGCAGAGAGCACATGTTGGAGACTGGGGTTCAGAAGGACTGCTACAGAGAGCTGAGGTTGTAGACTGGGGTGCAGAAGGATCGTTGTAGAGAGCAGAGGTTTGGTACTGGGGTGCAGAAGGATTGTTATAGAGAACAGACTTTGGAGAATGGGGTGAGGAAGGGCTATTACAGAGAGCAGAGTTTGGAGACTGGGTTGCAGAAGGATCTTACAGAGAGCACATGTTAAAGACTGACGTGCAGAAGGACTGTTGCAGAGAGCAGAGGTTGGAGACTGGGGTGCAGAAAGACTGTTACACAGAGAAGAGGTTGAAGGCTGGGTTGTAGAAGGACTGTTGCTGAGAGCAGATTTTGGAGACTTGGGTGCAGAAGGACTGTTGCAGAGAGCAGATTCTGGAGACTGGGATGCAGAAGGATCATTGCAGAGAGCAGAGGTTGGACACTGGGGTGCAGAAGGACTGTTACACAGAGCAGAAAGGATCTTAAAAGAGCAGAGTTTGGACACAGAGGTGCATAAGGACTGTGCAGGGTTGGAGAGGAGGACTGTACAGAGAGCAGAGGTTGGAGACTGGGATGCAGAAAAATCATTGCAGAAAGCAGAGGTTGGACACTGGTGTGCAGAAGGTCTGTTGCAGAGAGCAGATGTTGGTAACTAGGGAGCAGAAAGACTGTTGCGGAGAGCAGAGTTTGGACACTGGCAGGCAGAAGGACCGTTGCAGAGAGCAGAGGTTGGAGACTGGGTGGAGAAGGAATGCTATAGAGAGCAGAGCTTGGAAAATTGGGTGCAGAAGGGTCTTATAGAGAGCAGAGTTTGGAGATTGTTGTTCAGAAGGACTGTTACAGAGAGCTCAGGTTGTAGACTGGGGAGCAGAAGGATCATTGTAGAGAGCACAGGTTTGTTTCTAGGGTGCAGAAGGATTGTAATAGAGAACAGACTTTGGAGAATGGGGTGCAGAAGGGCTGTTACAGAGAGCAGAGTTTGGAGACTGGGTTGCAGAATGATCTTACAGACAGCACATGTTAAAGACTGACGTGCAGAAAGACTGTTGCAGAGAGCAGAGTTTAGAGACTGGGGTGCAGAAGGACTGTTACACAGAGCAGAGGTTGAAGACTGGGTTGTAGAAGGACTGTTGCAGAGAGCAGAGGTTGGAGACTGGGGTGCAGAAGGACTGTTACACAGAGCAGAGGTTAAAGACTGGGTTGTAGAAGAACTGTTGCAGAGAGCCGAGGTTGGAGACTTGGGTGCAGAAAGACATTTGCAGAGAGCAGAATTTGGAGACTGAGGTGCAGAAGGACTGTTACAGAAAGCAGAGTTTGGAGACTGGGGTGCAGAAGGACCGTTACAGAGAGCAGAGTTTAGAGATTAGGGTACAGAAGGACTGTTGCAGAGAGCAGATGTTGTAGACTGTGGTTCAGAAGAACTGTAGAAAAGAGCAGAGGTTTGAGAATGGGGTGCAGAAGTAAGGTTGCAGAGAGCAGAGTTTGGAGAAAGAGGTGCAGAAGGACTATTACAGCGAGCAGAGGTTGGAAACAGTGGTGCAGAAGGACGGATACAGAAAGCAGAGTTTTGTGATTGTGGTGCAGAAGGACCATTACAGAGAGCAGAGGTTGAAGACTGCGGTGCAGAAGGACTGTTACAAAGAGCAGTGGTTGGAGAATGGGGAGCAGAAGAACTGTTGCAGAGAACAGAGTTTGGAGACTGGGGTGCAGCAGGACTGGTGCAGAATCCAGAGGTTGGAGACTGTGGTTGAAAAGGAATGTTACAGAGAGCAGAGTTTGACAACTGGGATGCAGAAGGATCTTACAGAAAGCAGAGATTGTAGACCGAGGTGAAGCAATACTGTTACAGAGAGCAGACGTTGGAGACTGGGGTGCAGAAGGATCGTTGCAGACATCAGAGTTTCCAGACTGAGGCGCAGAAGGAATGTTGCTGAGAGAAGATGTTGGAGACTTGGGTGCAGAAGGACTGTTGCAGAGAGCAGATTCTGGAGACTGGGATGCAGAAGGATCATTGCAGAGAGCAGAGGTTGGACACTGGGGTGCAGAAGGACTGTTACACAGCGCAGAGGTTGGAGACTGGGGTAAAGAAGGACTTTTTCATAGAGCAGATGTTGGGGACTTTGGTGCAGAAGGACTGTTGCAGAGAGCAGATGTTGGAGACTGGGATGCAGAAAAATCATTGCAGAGAGCAGAGGTTGGACACTGGTGTTCAGAAGGTCTGTTGCAGAGAGCAGATGTTGGTAACTAGGGAGCAGAAAAACTGTTGTATAGAGCAGAGTTTTTACACTGGTGGGCAGAAGGACCGTTGCAGAAAGCAGAGTTTGGAGACTGGGTGGATAAGGAATGCTATAGAGAGCAGAGTTTGGAAAATTGGGTGCAGAAGGATATTATAGAGAGCAGAGTTTGGAGACTGGGGTTCAGAAGGACTGTTACAGAGAGCTGAGGTTGTAGACTGGGGTGCAGAAGGATCATTGTAGAAAGCACAGTTTTGGTACTAGGGTGCAGAAGGATTGTTATAGAGAACAGACTTTGGAGAATGGGGTGCAGAAGGGCTGTTACAGAGAGCAGAGTTTGGAGACTGGGTTGCAGATCGATCTTACAAACAGCACATGTTAAAGACTGACGTGCAGAAGGACTGTTGCAGAGAGCAGATTGTGGAGACTGGGATGCAGAAGGATCATTGCAGAAAGCAGAGATTAAACACTGGGGTGCAGAAGGACTGTTACACAGAGCAGAAGTTGGAGACTGGGGTGAAGAACGACTTTTTCATAGAGCAGATGTTGGGGACTTGGGTACAGAAGGACTGTTGCAGAGAGCAGATCATGGAAACTGGGATGCAGAAGGATTATTGCAGAGAGCAGAGGTTGGACACTGGGGTGCAGAAGGACTGTTACACAGAGTAGAGGTTGGAGACTGGGTTGAAGAAGGACTCTTGCAGTGAGCAAGTGTTGGAGACTTGGGTGCAGAAGGACTGTTGCAGAGAGCAGAATTTGGAGACTGAGATCCAGAAGGACTGTTGCACATAGCAGAGTATTGAGACTGGGGTGCAGAAAGACCGTTACAGAGAGCAGAGTTTGGAGACTGCAATACAGGAGGATTGTTACAGAGAGAAGAGGTTGGAGATTGGGGTGGAAAAGAAATGTTTCAGAGTGCAGATGTTGGAGACTGGGCTGCAGAAGAACTGTTGCAGAGTGCAGAGTTTGGAGACTAGGGTGTAGAAGAACTGTTGCAGAGAGCAGATGTTGGAGACTGAGGTGCAGAAAGAATGTTACAGATAGCAAAATTTTGAAACAGGGGTACAGAATTACTGATACAGAAAGCAGAAGTTGGAAACTGGGGTGCAGAAGGACCGTTACAGAGAGCAGAGGTTGGAGACTGAGGTTCAAAAGAACTGTTGCAGAGAGCAGAGATTAGAGAATGGGGTGCATAAGGACTGTGAAAGAGAGCAGAGTTTGGAGACTAGGGTACAGTAGGCCCGGTGCAGAATCCAGAGGTTGGAGACTGTTTTGGAAAAGGAATGTTACACAGAGCAGAGTTTCAAAACTGGGATGCAGAAGGATCTTACAGAGAGCAGAGTTTGGAGACAGGCGTCAGAAGGACTGTTGAGGAGAGGAGACGTTGGAGACTGGGGTGCTGAAGGCCTGTTACAGAGAGCAGAGTTTGGAGACTAAGGTAAAGAAGGTGTGTTAGTGACAGCAGAGTTTGAAGACTGGGTTGCAGAAAGATTGTTATAGAGAGCAGAGTTAGGACACTGGGTAGCAGAAGGATCTTACAGAGAGCAGAGTTTGTAGACTGAGGTGAATGAGGACTGTAAAAGAGAGCAGTGGTTGGAGACTGGGGTGCAGAGAGATAGTGCAGAGAGAAAAGTTTTCACACTGAGGTGTAGAAGGACTTTTACAGAGAGCAGAGGTTGGAGAATGAGGTGCAGAAGGACTGTTACAGGGAGCAAATTTTGGAGACTGTGTTGCAGAAGGATCTTTCATAGAGGAGAGTTTGGAGACTGAGGTGCAGAAGGACTGTTTCAGAGAGCAAAGGTTGGAGTCTGGGGTGCAGAAGTATTTTTGCAGAGAGTAAAATTTTCAGACTGAGGTTAAGAAAAACTGTTGCAGAGAGCAGATTTTGGAGACTGGGGTGCAGAAAGATTGTTACAGAGAGCAGAAGTTGGAGACTGGAGTGCAGAACAACTGCTACAGAGAGCAGAGGTTGGAGACTGGGGTGCAGAAGGCCTGTTACAGAGAGCAGAGTTCTGAGACTGGGGTGCAGAAGAACTTTTACAGAGAGCAGAGTTTTGAGACTGGGTTTAAAAAGGATCTTACAGAGAGGAGGTTTGAGACTGAGGTTCCTAAGGACTGTTGCAGAGGGCAGATGTTAGAGACTGTAGTACAGAACTACTGTTTCAGAGAAGTGAGGTTGGAGACTAGAGTACACAAGAACTTTTTCAGAGAGGAGATGTTGGAGACTCTTGTTCAGAAAGACTGTTGCAGAGAGCAGAAGTTGGAGAATGGTGTACAGAAAGACTGTTGCAGAGAGCAGAGGTTAGAGACTGAGGTGCCGAAAGATGGATATTGAAAGCAGAGGTTGGAGACTGGCGTTCAAAAGGACCTTTACAGAGAGCAGAGTTTGGAGACTGTGCTACAGAAGGACTATTACAGAGAGCAGTGTTTGGAGACTGGGCAGCAGAAGGACTGTTGTGGAGTACAGAGGTTGGAGACTGGGGTGGAGCAGGACCATTGCAGAAACCAGAGGTTGGAGACTGGCGTGGAGAAGGAATATTACAGAGAGAAGATTTTGGAAACTGGGGTGCAGAATGATCGTTGCAGTCAACAGAGTTTCCAGACTGAGATGCAGAAGGACTGTTACACAGAACAGAGGAAGAAGACTGAGGTGAAGAAAGACAGTTACAGAGAGAAGATGTGGGAGACAGGGGTGCAGGACTTATACGGAGCAGAAGTTGGAGACTGAGGTACAAAAGGATTGTTTCAGAGAGCAGAGGTTGAAGACTCGGGTGCAGAAGGATTATTGCAGAGAGCAACTTTTCAGACTGAGGTACAGAAGAACTGTTGCAGAGAGCGTATGTTGAAGATTGGGGTGTACAAGGACTGTTGCAGCAAGCAGAGGTTGGAGACTGAGGTGCAGAAGGAATGTTACAGAGAGCAGAGTTTGGAAACTGTGGTGCAGAAGGAATGATAAAGGAAAAAGAGGTTGGAGACTTGGGTACTGAAGGACCTTTAAAGAGATCAGAGGTTGGGGACTGCGGTACAGAAGGACTGTTACAGAGAGAAGAGGTTGGAGACTGGGGAGCAGAAGGACTGTTACAGAGAGAAGAGGTTGGCATCTGTTGAGCAGAAGGTCTGTTTGAGAGAGCAGAGGTTGGAATCTGGTGAGCAGAAGGAATATTACAGAGAGCAGATTTGGAAAATGGGGTGCAAAATGATCTTACATAGAGCAGAGGTTGGAGGCTGGGGTGCAGAATTAGTGTTAGAGAGAGCAGATTTTGGACACTGAGGTGCAGAAGGACTGTTACAGAAAGAAGAGATGGGAGACTGGGGTGCACAAGGATCGTTGCAGAGAGCAGAGATATCAGACTGAGGTTCAGGAGGACTGTTGCAGAGAGGAGATGTTGGAGACTGGGGTGCAGAAAGACTTTTGCAGAGAGCAGAGGTCGGAGACTGGGTTGCAAAAGGATCATTGCCGAGAGCAGAAGTTGGAGACTGGGGTGCAGAAGCATTGTTACAGAGAGCAGAGTTTGGAGACTGGGGTGCAGAAAAACTCTTACAGAGAGCACAGGGTGGAGACTGTGGGACAGAATGACTGTTACAGAGAGCACAGGTTGGAGACTTGGGGGCAGAAGGAATATTACAGAGAGCAGAGATTGGAGACTTGGGAGCAGAAGGAATATTACAGAGAGCAGAGTTTGGAAAGTGGACTGCAGAAGGATCTTACAGAGAGCAGAGGTTGGAGACTGAGGTGCAGAAAGACTGTTATAGAAAGTAGAATTTGAAGACTGGGGTGTACAAAAATCGTTGCAGAGAGCAGAGTTTTCACACTGAGGTGCAGAAGGACTGTTGCAGGTAGCAGATGTTGGAGACTGGGGTGCAGAACGACCCTTACAGAGAGCAGAGGTTTTAGACTGCAGAGCAGAAGGACTGTTACAGAGAGCAGACTTTGGAGACTGGGGAGCAGAAGGAATTATAAAGAGAGAAGAGTTTGGAAACTGGGTGCAGAAGGGTCTTACAGAGAGCAGAGGTTTGAGACTGAGGTGCAGAAAGACTGTTACAGAAAGAAGAATTTGGAGACTAGTGTGCACAAAAATCGTTGCAGAGAGCAGAGTTGTCAGAGTGAGGTGCAGAAGGACTGTTGCAGAAAGCAGATGTTGGAGACTGGGTGCAGAAGAACTTTTGCAGAGAGCAGAGGTTAGAGACTGGTGTGCAAAAGGATTGTTGTAGAGAGCAGAGTTTGCAGACTGGGGTGCAGAAGGATTGTTACAGAGAGCAGATGTTGGAGACTGTGGTGCAGAAGGACCATTGCTGAGATCAGAGTTTGTTAACTGAGGTGAAGAATGATTGTTACAGAGAACAGAAGTTGGAGCCTGGGGTGCAGAAGGACTGTTGCAGAGAGCAGAGTTTGGAGACTGGGGTTTATAAGGACTTTTGCAGCGAGCTGATTTTGGAGACTGGGGTGCAGAAAGACTGTTACAGAGAGCAGAGTTTGGAGACAGGGTTGCAGAAGGATTTCACACAGAGCAGATGTTCGAGACTGAGTTGCAATGGGACTATTACAGAGAGCAGAGTTTGGAGACTGGGCTGCAGAAGGATCGTTGCAGATAACAGAGTTTTCAGACTGAGGTGCAGAAGGACTTTTTTAGAGAGCAGAGGTTGGAGACTTTGTTCCAGAAGGATCGTTGCAGACAGCAGAGTTTGGAGACTGGGGTGCAGAAGGACTGTTGCAGAGAGCAGAGTTTGGAGACTGCAGTGCAGAAAGACTGTTCCATAGAGCAGAGGTTGGAGACTGGGGTTCAGACGGCCTGTTACAGAGAGCAGAGTTTGGACATGGGGTGTAGAAGGACTGTTGCCGAGAGCTCAGGTTTGAGATTTTGGTGCAGAAGCACTGTTGCAGAGAGTAGAGGTTCGAGACTGACTTTCAGTAGGAGTGTTACAGAGGCAGAGTTTGGAGACTTAGGTGTAAAAGGACTGTTGCGGAGAGCGGAGTTTGTAGACTGAGGTGCAGAAGGACTGTTACAGAGAGATGAGTTTGGAGATTGGGATGCAGATGGACCGATACAGAAAGCAGAGTTTGGAGACTCGGTGCAGAAGGACTGTTGCAGAGAGCAGAGTTTGGAGAATGGGGTGCAAAAGGCCTGATACACAGAGCAGAATTTGGAGACTGGGGTGCAGAAAAACTGTTACAGACAGCAGAGTTTGGAGACAGGGTTGCAGAGGGATCTTACAGAGAGCAGAGTTTGAAGACTGTGGTACAGCAGGACTGTTACAGAGAGAAGAGGTTGGAGACTGGGGTGCAGAATGATCGTCGCAGTGAAAAGAGTTTTCAGACTGAGGTGCAGAAGGACTTTTGCAGAGAGCAGATATTGGAGACTGGGGTGCAGAAAGACTGTTTCAGAGAGCAGAGGTTTGAGACTGTTGTGCAGAAGGATCGTTGTAGCGAGCAGAGGTTTGAGACCGGCATGCAAAAGAACTGTTACCAGAACAGAGGTTGGACAAGGAATGCAGAAGGACTGTTAAAGAGGGCAGAGTTTACAGACTGTGTTGCAGGAGGATCTTACAGAGGGCAGATGTTGGAGACTGAGGTGCAGAAGGACTGTAACAGAGAGTAGAGTTTAGAGACTGAGGTGTAGAAAGACCGTTGTAGAGAGCAGACTTTGGAAACTGAGGTGCAGAAGGATTGTTATAGAGAGCAGAGGTTGGAGACTGGGGTTCAGAAGTTGTTGCAGAGAGTAGAAGTTGGAGACTGAGGTCCAGAAGGACTGTTACAGAGAGATGAGTTTGGAGACTGGGGGGCAAAAGGACAGAAAGCAGAGTTTGAAGACTGGGGAGCAGAAGGACTGTTACAAAGAGCAGATTTTTGAGACTGCACTACAGGAGGACTGTTACAGAGAGCAGAGTTTGGAGACTGGTGTGGAGAAAGACTGTTTCAGAGTGCAGACCTTGGAGACTGGGGTGCAGAAGAACTGTTGCAGAGAGCATAGGTTGGAGATTTGGGTGCAGAAGAACTGTCGCAGAGAGCAGAGGTTGGAGACTGAGGTGAAGAAGGAATGTTACAGAGAGCAGAGTTTGGAAACTGTGGTGCAGAAGGAATGAAACAGAAAGGAGAGGTTGAAGACTTGGGTACAGAAGGACCGTTAACGAGATCAGAGGTTGGGGACTGCGGTACAGAAGGACTGTTACAGAGAGTAGAAGTTGGAGACTGGGGAGCAGAAGTGCTGTTACAGAGAGCAGAGGTTGGAATCTGGGGAGCAGAAGGTCTGTTAGAGAGAGCAGAGGTTGGATTCTGGGGAGCAGAAGGAATGTTACAGAGAGCAGATTTGGAAAATGGTGTGTGAAAGGATCTTACAGAGAGCAGAGGTTGGAGGCTGGGGTGCAGAATCACTGTTAGAGAGAGCAGATTTTGGAGACTGAGGTGCAGAAAGACTGTTACAGAAAGAAGAGATGGGAGACTGGGGTGCACAAGGATCGTTGCAGAGAGCAGAGATATCAGACTGAGGTTCAGGAGGACTGTTGCAGAGAGCAGATGTTGGAGATTGGGGTGCAGAATAACTTTTGCAGAGAGCAGAGGTCGGAGACTGGGGTGCAAAAGGATCATTGCCGAGAGCAGAGGTTGGAGACTTGGGTGAAGAAGCATTGTTACAGAGAGCAGAGGTTGGAGACTGGGGTGCAGAAAAACTCTTACAGAGAGCACAGGGTGGAGACTGCGGGACAGAATGACTGTTACAGAGAGCAGAGGTTGGAGACTGCGGAGCCAGAAGGACTGTTTCAGAGAGCAGAGATTGGAGACTTGGGAGCAGAAGGAATATTACAGAGAGCAGAGTTTGGAAAGTGGACTGCAGAAGGATCTTACAGAGAGCAGAGGTTGGAGCCTGAGGTGCAGAAATACTGTTAGAGAAAGCAGAGTTTGAAGACTGGGGTGTACAAAAATCGTTGCAGAGAGCAGAGTTTTCACACTGAGGTGCAGAAGGACTGTTGCAGGTAGCAGATGTTGGAGACTAGGGTGCAGAACGACCCTTACAGAGAGCAGAGGTTTTAGACTGCAGAGCAGAAGGACTGTTACAGAGAGCAGACTTTGGAGACTGGGGAGCAGAAGGAATTATAAAGAGAGAAGAGTTTGGAAACTGGGGTGCAGAAGGGTCTTACAGAGAGCAGAGGTTTGAGACTGAGGTGCAGAAAGACTGTTACAGAAAGAAGAATTTGGAGACTAGTGTGCACAAAAATCGTTGCAGAGAGCAGAGTTGTCAGAGTGAGGTGCAGAAGGACTGTTGCAGAAAGCAGATGTTGGAGACTGGGGTGCAGAAGAACGTTTGCAGAGAGCAGAGGTTAGAGACTGGTGTGCAAAAGGATTGTTGTAGACAGCAGAGTTTGCAGACTGGGGTGCAGAAGGATTGTTACAGAGAGCAGATGTTGGAGACTGTGGTGCAGAAGGACCATTGCTGAGATCAGAGTTTGTTAACTGAGGTGAAGAATGATTGTTACAGAGAACAGAAGTTGGAGCCTGGGGTGCAGAAGGACTGTTGCAGAGAGCAGAGTTTGGAGACTGGGGTTTACAAGGACTTTTGCAGCGAGCGGATTTTGGAGACTGGGGTGCAGAAGGACTGTTACAGAGAGCAGAGTTTGGAGACAGGGTTGCAGAAGGATTTTACACAGAGCAGATGTTCGAGACTGAGTTGCAATGGGACTATTACAGAGAGCAGAGTTTGGAGACTGGGCTGCAGAAGGATCGTTGCAGATAACAGAGTTTTCAGACTGAGGTGCAGAAGGACTTTTGCAGAGAGCAGAGTTTGGAGACAGGGGTGCAGAAGATCTGTTGTATAGAGCAGATGTTGGATGCTGGGGTGTAGAAGAGTCATTGCAGAGAGCAGAGATTGGAGACTGGGGTGCAGAAGGACTGTTGCATAGAGCAGACATCGGAGACTGATGTGCAGAAAGATCTTTGCAGACAGCAGAGGTTTGAGACCGGAGTGCAGGAGGACTGTTATAGAGAGTAGAGTTTCGAGACTGAGGTGCAGAAGGATCAATGCAGAGAGCTGAGTTTGGAGACTGAGGTGCAAAAGAACTGTTGCAGTGAGCAGAGGTTAAAGACTGAG